>NW_027411726.1:0-150514 GCF_047663935.1 Musca autumnalis
TTGGGGTTTTTTCTAAAATTTTACCTAATTGAAATTTAGACTATTCTATATATGTATTAATGTAAGACAACGTAGAATTACACAGGCTCATCAGTCATGACAGCTTCACAGAGTCTGTGACCTGCACGATCTATTCACTATTATGCTGATTTGTCCACTTATCATCCCTATGATAGTAGGAATGAAAAGGTTCGAATATTTATTATCAATATGAGAAGATTTTTAAACTTAGTTCTGCGAATTTGTCGGAAAATTAGAGTATTAAGCAGGAGAGAGAGTAGAAAGACTGATATCGACAAGTGAGCAAATGCTGTAGTCGGGACAGGGCCGACTACGTGATACCCTACACCACTACCCCAGTGCATAAGCTTTTCACTCGTAAACATTTCTTTTAGGGAGATACTGAAATGTTCACCCAACCTTGCTTTTATATCAAACGACCTGAACCAAAATAATTCATTACCAAGTAGATTGTCGACGGTAGCTTATCTCGACCACTAAAGCCCAGATGGTCTAGTTTCACTGTCAAACTCTCCCTTGGAGTATGTCCAACAGAATCGGAGGTATTCGCAGTATTTGGCCATTTTCGGTAACGCCTACCGAAATCTGGGATATTCTCATTACAATTAATGTTCAAAATGGTACAGCATCCTACTTTACATCATTGTAAAGGTGAACTTTTCTTCTTCCATTGACAGGCTTTGCTTTCAGAAGCGAAGATATTTCCATAATAAGATCACATTACATTTTCTACACAATAGTTGTTTTCCCATTCAAAAAAAAAAAAATAATAATAAAAATCAACAGCCTTCTTTCGTTTCCTTTCATTAGAAAATTTAACTTTGTAGGACATTCTAACATACATATTCGCTATAACTTATAATTTAAAAAGATCAACGAACAAATCATAAACTGGATCTAATTGGGTATTTCTATCTTTTTAGGGAAGATAATTGAAGATTCTAGCCTGCTAAAATTCTAGTGTCGTATTATTTTAGAAACAGTTTAATTTTTGTTTTGTTCTCTCATAATTTTCGAGGCCCGCATTACACCGGTGCTTGGATCGGGTAAAACACATGCGTATGCCTTGAGCTAGCATTCTTCTGATGCGATGGGTGAGGTGCAGATTGCCGAGTACTACATTCACCGTGAATTGTCATATTGCCCGATCTGTGAGATCTTTGCTGACGTGTCTGGTTGGTGAAAGCAGTTTCCTCATCGACAGGCTTGCATATTAACTCCCTTAACGCCAAGAAATATGCGAAAATAAGAGAGCTTTACGACAATTTTTCTGGTGTTTACCGTAGGCTATTGCTTTATAAGAGGTCAATAAAATTTCTTTGTCACCATCCCAAGTGCTGTTGACCAGCAAGTATATAGCATAATCTTTCCGAGGTAATTTTCTCATATCCAACATGGTTGACGGTATCAAAGGCTTCGACGTCTATGGCCTTCAATATGTCAATGATAGTCACTGAAGTGCTGCTAGGCAACTACATCTCATCATGGAGTAACATAATTCCTCAACTAGAATATCATCAAGGATGCAAAGAGTTTAATCTTAATCACGCTGTCAATCTGTCTATATAAATATCCAGTACACATCGCAGGGAGCGACGAAAGCCGACAAAGTAAGGTAAGAAATGCAAAACCAAAACTTTAAAATAATAAAATATATTTCGCACGAAAATTTCCGAGTTACTAGGGGAACTTTTTACATCGATTTAAATGTCAAAAAGGACTATGAAAAAACGATAGTCTTTGAGAACAGTACCTACAAAAATCTCATATTGTAGTACTTTTCCTACGCTTCAACAAAATAAGGGCGAAAAGTACATGCAATTAATTGAGTTACAAGAAGAATCTCCATTCGATTCGACTGAAAACATGTCATCTCAAAACGAAGCTACAATGACGCCAAAAAGAGATATATGTAAAAGCTCTTTTCTCAGGGCATTAAAAAAATCATTACGCAACAGCTCAGAAACATGACCTATGGCGAAAATTTCATTTTGGGTTCATAATATACTCATAGGCTCTCATCTCCATAAGGAATTTTCCACCGCTACTCAATATTGTTGCACAGTGTAATATAGCAATGTATAAGAATAAGTATATGTTGATGCTTACTTACTTACTTAGCTGGCCCATTACAGAACATTTGTTCCATAGGCCGAACTAAGAAAAGATCTCCAATTCTCTTTATTTGTTGCTTTGCACTCTGGAATACCGCGCCTTTTCATCTCATCATCCACTTGTTTGCGCCATCTATTCCTTTGGACTTCCAATTCTGCGTGCACCGCCAAGGGGTCCGTATTATACGCCTTTTTAGCGGGTTCATCATCACTCATTCTTATGATATGACCTAGCCAACGCAATCGCTGTATCTCGATACGTTTAACAATATTGATGTCGTTGTATAGCAGATACTCGCACAGTTCGTGGTTCATGCGACGTCGATATTCACCGTCAACGCAGATTGGTACGTAGATCTTTCGAAGAATTTTTCTCTCAAACACACCAAGCACTGCCTTGTCTGCTTGAGCAAGTACCCAGGCTTCCGAACCATACATAATCACCGGTAGTATCAGTGTTTTGTAAAGCTTTATTTTTGTTTGACGAGATGTGGCTTTGTTCTTAAACTACTTACTTAAGCCAAAGTAGCATCTGTTGGCCAATATAATTCTTCTTTTTATTTCATAGCTGATGTTGTTTGTTGTGTTTACGGCGGTGCCGAGGTAGACAAAGTCTTTTACAACCTCAAAATTATAGGAACCAACTTCCACAGTCGGTCCGAGCTCAATGGACGTATTGCGCGTCGACACCATCAACTTGGTCTTTTCACGGTTTACCGCCAGACCCACTTTAGCAGATTCTCATTCGACCTTCATAAAGGTATCAGTTACTTCTTTTACTGATCGGCCCATGATGTCTATATCATCAGCATAAGCATGTAACTTGTGACTATTGGTGTAGATTGTGCCACTTCTTCTGACGTTTGCCTCTCGTATAACCTTTTCCAGCGGGATGTTGAAGAGATGACACGAAAGGCTGTATCCTTGTCTGAAACCTCTTTTGGTACCAAACTCTTCAGAGAGGTGCTTTCCTATTTTAACTGAGGACCTCGTGTCAGTTAAAGTAATTTTTCAAAGCCGGATGAGCTTTGCGGGGATACCAAATTCAGACATGGCTTGGAATACCTTTGAACGCAGCGGGCTGTCGAAGGCTGCTTTATAATCGACAAAAAGGTGGTAGGTGTCGATCTGCATCTCTTGGATCTTCTCCAGGATTTGCCGCAGGGTAAATATCTGGTCAATGGTGGATTTGCCAGGTCTAAAGCCGCATTGGTATGGTCCAATTATCTCGTTGACCATAGGCTTTAGTCGTTCGCACAATATCCCTGACACGATCTTGTAGGCAATAGGGAGTAGACTTATGTCCCTATAGTTAGAGCATACAGTCTTATCTCCCTTCTTGCGGTCGGGGCACAGGATACTCAGGTTCCAATCGTCGGGTACTCGTTCTTCCTGCCAGATGGTGCTAACTAGCTGATGAATACACCTTATCAGTGTGTCGCCTCCGGTTTTAAACAGCTCGGCTGGTAGGGCATCAGCTTCTGCTGCCTTATTATTCTTCAGCCGATTTATTGCTGTCTTTACCTCATCTTGGCTGGGCGGTATACATTCAATACCATCTTCTGGGATTGGGACTGTGGTATCTTCGTCGTCTTTGCTGCTATTGGATACCAACTGTTTTGAAAAATGTTCTTTCCATTTCTTCTGGGATTGGGACTGTGGTATCTTCGTCGTCTTTGCTGCTATTGGATACCAACTGTTTTGAAAAATGTTCTTTCCATATCCTGAGAACACTATCTGTATCAGTTACCAAATTACCTTGCTGGTCTCTATAGGAGGATGTGCCTGTACCAAAGCCATCAGTTTGATGCTTGACTCTTTGGTAGAATTTTCGGACTTCATTCTGGCTCCTGTACATCTCGATTTTTTCACACTCCCGCTGCTGTTTGCATGGAGTGGGCAATGATTTGCCATTGCGCTGATATGTTATCAGGATGAGGAGTGCTTTGATTAAGCAATTGGGCTAGTTAAGTGGAATATGCTGTGGCTATCTGTTGTGATTGCAGCTTACCGATGTCTAACTTTCGTGTTGTGTCTGTTCGTACTTTGTTTGCTACGTTTAAGCGGGTGCGTACCTTTGCTGCAACAAGGTAGTGGTCCGAATCAATGTTTGCGCCTCGGAACGATCGTATTTACATCCAACACGCTCGATAAATGTCTTCCATCACAACATGATCAATTTGATTATTTGTTCTTTGATCTGGAGACAACCACGTGCCCTTATGAATATCGAGATACTGCTAACTACCATGTTTTTTGCAGCTGCATACCATTGTCAGATGTTTCACTGTGGAGACTGAATTTCCCGGCCGTTGCACCAAACATATTCTCCTTTCAAAATTTGGCACTAATATCGCCTAGTATAATTTTAATGTCATGGGCAGGGCAACAGTCATAAGTTTCTTCTAAGCGCTCGTAAAATATATCTTTGGTCTGTTCGTCATTGTCTTCAGTGGGAGCATGAGAGCAGATAAAGCTGATGTTGAAGAATTTTGCTTCAATCGAATTGCAGCGAGCCTTCCATTCACTAGGGTGATGCTGGATACCAGGGGTTCGTTTTTCTTTTCTTTCGTTTTTTCATAGTAGGGTGCATTTTCTAGGGGAGGGTTACTAACCCGACGCGCAAACCCAAGTTTTTAACGTTCTTATGTGTGAACGCGCGGCACATGTTAGCTCACTACCTTTAACGGGTATTAAAGACAGCTCCCCAGGTAACACCATGGGGAGGTCAGTGTCCACTTAAGATGAAAGAGGGACCAAGATAAATCCTGGGCTTTACCATATTAAAGCCGGTCAGAACCGTTCCTTGGTATCTTCCATCCCTTAAGGAAGAAAAAGACATGCAATGAATTGAGTTACAATGACGAAATGTTCTACAAAAAGAATATCCATTCGATTCGACTGAAGACATGTCATCTCAAAACGAAGCTACAATAACACCAGAAAGATATATAAAGGCTCTTTTCTCAAGCATAATAGGGAGACATCCAAAACATTCATCACGCCATAACTCAAAAACTGGACCTATAGTGAAAATTTCCTTTCGGACTCTTAATATACTCATCAATGGATAAGAATAAGTGTTTGTTGATGCTACATGTCAAGAAAACATATTATAATTTCAGCGCCTAAAAGTATAAAAACATTTTCGTTTATTCAGATTTGTTGTACAACACTAAAATTCTAAATATTATCAGTTGCATGAAATTGTGTATAGTAAATACATACATACTTACATCATTAGTATAAAGTATTTGAAGCTTAAAAACAACACTATATAGTAATTCTCAGTTTTAAAGCAAAAGAATATCTCCCTACCCTGACTACGCAATGTTGTGAGGATTTACTCATCATGATGCAGTTAATAAGCTATTTGAATATGCAGGTTGATTTTCGGTATTTGGAAGATATATCAATAAATTTGAGGTATTAAACTACCTAACAGACCTTACAAGACGCTTTTTCTTTTAATAATACAATTCAAAAGACACATCTTTTTCATTTTTCATATCAACAGCAAACAACTATTAGTCCGGTCAAAATAGACATGCGTATAAGGGGGAAATAGCAAAAATTCCCACAAAGCTGAATTTTGGTGGAGAGCTAGGGTTGGCCATTAGAAGCATCATCCTAAAAGTCCCCATCGATCCCATGTGTGCAAAAAATATTATTCGGGGTCAAAGCTCAAATTTTGGGACTTTTTTTGGTTTTTTGGTCATAACTCAGAAACTATAGGTTCTTTCATTTCGACGCGAAGAAGAGATTTGTAGACAACAAAATTTTCTATAAAAATGGTTTTTAAACCATTGACCTAGGATCTACGGTTCTTGAGATATGAGTCTCGCAATATAGAAACTTTAAGTAATTTTACGGCACCTGTGCATTAATTGACCTGTCGCGATTATTTTAAACTTATTTCGAAAATCGTAGAACATATCAAAAAGTGTTTAAAAAAAAAGTTTTATATTACAATATTTCCTATAAGTTTGCTCCTTACGATGTCCGCATTTGAGTCACCGTTCCTAAGATACAAGCCAATCAATACACAATATCCACACATTACTACGACACCTAAGAGGAAATTGACATGACGCAGTTGTTTTTCATTTGGTTCGAAAACGCTTGGTTCGACTAAAAAGTGACTAAAGAAAAAGTTGTTGAATAGAAAATTCTCTACAATTATGGTCTTTACAGATTCTATATAAAGTCTATTATTTTTGAGATACGACTCAATCAAATCATGATATGCACACATTTCCACAACACCTGTGAGGTAGTGCACTCGGCGTGTTTTTTAACGTGGTTTCCTCTATAGGCCTATTCCACTATCTTTTGTGATAATTTTAAAGCTTAGTATATATATTTTAGACCTAATCATATCCTTCTACGGAAAACTCTTCTTCTATTTCTTCTTCCTCTTGGAGGTTTATAACACTGTGCAACAAAATGGAGGTGAAAGTCTGGGGAAGAAATAATTCCTTTTGGAGATGAAAGCCCTTGGTGAGTATATTAAGAACCCCGAAGGACCAATCCGCCGTGAGTCGAACTTCCACGTTATGACGTGATGAAGTTTTTGCTCGAGACCCTGTAAGGCATCAGGAATTAGCGTTATATCTTTGTTCACTGTTGCTTTAGCTTATTTTTGAGGTGACATGTCTTCAGTCAAATTCAATGAGGATTATTTTCGTAGAGCAATTCGACCTTCTAACTCGCTTCCTTCAATGTCCTTTTCGTCCTTTATTTTAAGAGCCGCTATAAAAGTACCACAAGATGACATTTTTCAGCTTCGAAATGTTCTGCAAAAATATCGCTCAGAAAATTTTAGGTACGGCTCTCATTGACAACTAATCGATTTTGTCGCGTTTTCATTTTTTACATTTACCCCTGCTTGTTCAGAAAAATATTATATTTGTTTTTTTTTTTTGTATATTTGTTACAGAACATACAAAAACACAAAAAACAGTTTTTTTCATAGTCATTTCAAAAATGACTATGAAAACGCGACAAAATCGATTAGTTGTCAATGAGAGCCGTACCTAAAATTTTCTGAGCGATATTTTTGCAGAACATTTCGAAGCTGAAAAATGTCATCTTGTGGTACTTTTATAGCGGCTCTTAAAATAAAGGACGAAAAGGACATTGAAGGAAGCGAGTTAGAAGGTCGAATTGCTCTACGAAAATAATCCTCATTGAATTTGACTGAAGACATGTCACCTCAAAAATAAGCTAAAGCAACAGTGAACAATGATATAACGCTAATTCCTGATGCCTTACAGGGTCTCGAGCAAAAACTTCATCACGTCATAACGTGGAAGTTCGACTCACGGCGGATTGGTCCTTCGGGGTTCTTAATATACTCACCAAGGGCTTTCATTTCCAAAAGGAATTATTTCTTCCCCAGACTTTCACCTCCATTTTGTTGCACAGTGTTATAAACCTCCAAGAGGAAGAAGAAATAGAAGAAGAGTTTTCCGTAGAAGGATATGATTAGGTCTAAAATATATATACTAAGCTTTAAAATTATCACAAAAGATAGTGGAATAGGCCTATAGAGGAAACCACGTTAAAAAACACGCCGAGTGCACTACCTCACAGGTGTTGTGGAAATGTGTGCATATCATGATTTGATTGAGTCGTATCTCAAAAATAATAGACTTTATATAGAATCTGTAAAGACCATAATTGTAGAGAATTTTCTATTCAACAACCTTTTCTTTAGTCACTTTTTAGTCGAACCAAGCGTTTTCGAACCAAATGAAAAACAACTGCGTCATGTCAATTTCCTCTTAGGTGTCGTAGTAATGTGTGGATATTGTGTATTGATTGGCTTGTATCTTAGGAACGGTGACTCATATGCGGACATCGTAAGGAGCAAACTTATAGGAAATATTGTAATATAAAACTTTTTCTTTAAACACTTTTTGATATGTTCTACGATTTTCGAAATAAGTTTAAAATAATCGCGACAGGTCAACTAACGCACAGGTGCCGTAAAATTACTTAAAGTTTCTATATTGCGTGACTCATATCTCAAGAACCGTAGATCCTAGGTCAATGGTTTAAAGGTCATTTTTATAGAAAATTTTGTTGTCTACAAATCTCTTCTTCGCATGGAATTGAAAGAACCTATAGTTTCTGAGTTATGACCAAAAAACCAAAAAAAGTCCCAAAATTTGACCTTTGACCCCGAATAACTTTTTTTGCACACATGGGATCGATGGGGACTTTTAGGACGATGCTTCTAGTGGTCAACCCTAGCTCTCCACCAAAATTCAGCTTTGTGGGAATTTTTGCTATTTCAATGTCTATTTTGACCGGACTATATTCTTGAGTTCCCTCTTCCCAGTCAATGATTGTTAACCAGTTGCCTTAAACATTTCCAATGAAAGTTTCTTAACTCATTGTTTAAACTTTTTGTACGATTTTTACTTAATTTTCTTTGAGAAGCCATAATGAGCAATTCTTTTTTTTAAGAAAACAAAAAAGAACGACAGGCGATTGACATTGTCTTGCGTGCTGTGGCTGACTGACTGTCTGTTTTGTGGTATGTCTCGTTAAGAGATAATCGATTTTTCATTTTCATCATCATCTCTGTCATTTACTCATTTGATGTTGTTTCTATTCAAATTTGTCATTTAAAACAGATGAGAATTTTCTGGCAGAACATGTTTTGAATTTTTAATTTGCATTACTGTTTTTGTTGATTGCTTGGTTGTTTTATGGTTTTGGAATTTTCTTTATATGGCTTAATGAAGATAAATTCATGGAATATGGTAGGGGCACCATTTGAAAGGTATTGAACTTTGACGATGTTAGGCTTAATTTAATATTTTTTCTTCTTTTGATTGGAGCTAAAGTGCAAAATCAGGATTTTTAATACATGTGGTTGGGTTGGTGCAAAGTTCCTAATTATATTTTCAGTATAATGATGTGCATAAATATACATATGAATGTATACTAGGGTTATGGCTTTTTTAACAACCTCGTATCCGTGTATCATAAAAAGTATAAATATTAATTATAAGGTGATTCGATAAAAAAAGCTAGCACATAAAATCATTTGAATATGTTTCTATATGAGCTTTTTTGACAAACCTTGAGAAGTCGCTGTAGGCGGCAATATAAAAAATAAGCTTTGGAGCCACAGGACATAACTTTTGTTTCTCACTTAATTTATCATGATATCTTTACATATGTATATAACATTTTATATAATATATAATTTTATTTCATATATAATATATAACAAGTAAGAAAGGTGTTAAGTTCGGCCGGGCCGAACTTGTTATACCCTCCACCACAAGTTGTATTGAAATAAAATGGAATAATTAGTTTCCTTTCGTGTATGAAGAAGACTTAATACTAAATTTCAGCAATTTCGATAAAACAATGTGAGACACCATTCTAAGGGGGCTGTTTCAAAACGTCGATCTATACCGACAAATTTCTGACGGAAAGTTGTTAGGCTCAAAGAAGACCAAATACCAAATTTCCTATATTTCGGTAAGAGAATGTGGCTAAAACTTAAAAAATACCTAAAATCAAGAAGTACGCTTCTATGGGGATATATGAAGACGTGGACCTATACTGATAATACTCTTCTGGAATATTTTATAACTCTTGAAAGACGAAATAACGAATTTCAGCCAATTCGGTTGGATATTGACGTCACAATCTTCAGTATTACGAAAATCGGGAAATACCGTTCTATGGGGGCTATATCGAAACGTGGACCTATACCGACGAATTTTAGTCAGAAATGGGGCAATATGAAAGCGTGGACCTGTACAGACATATTTCTGGCGAACAGTTTATATCACATTGAAGACTAAATACCAAATTTCAGCCATTTTGATGGAATATTGAAGACACAACCTTTAAAATACGAAAAATCGGGAGGTACCTTTCCGTAGGGGCCATATGAAGGCTTGGACTTATACCGACAAATTTAAAGGGGAAGTTTGAGTACCACCAACGATGTCTAAATACCAAATTTCAGCCATTTCGGTGGAATATTGAGGCCATAACGTTCAAAATACCGAAAATCGGGAGGTACCGTTCTATGGGAGCTATATGAAGGCATGGACCGATACCGACAAGTTTTATACCACCAACGTAGACTAAGTACAAAATTTCAGCTATTTCGGTGTGATAATGAAGCTAAAACCTTCAAAATACCGAAAATCGGGAAGTACCGTTCTATGGGAGTTATATGAAGGTGTGGACCGTTACCGTCAAAATTCTGGGGAAAGTTTTATACCCCTAAATAAGACTAAGTACCAAATTTCAGCCATTTTGGCAGGATAACGAAGCTAAAACCTTAAAAATACCGAAAATCGGGAGGTACCGTTCTATGGGGGCTATATCAAAACGTGGACCGATATATCCCATTTTCAATACCAACCATCCTGCAAGTAATAAAAACTTCTGTACCAAATTTAGACTCTCTATCTTTAAAATTGCGAGTTGTATCTTGATTTCAACAGACAGACGGACGGACGGACAGACGGACATGGTTAAATCGACATAGAATTTTTTGCTGATCAATAATATATATACTTTATAGGATCTCCGATGAATATTTCGATCTGTTACAAACGGAATGACAAATTTAATTATACCCTCCATATGGTGGAGGGTATAATAAAAATGGCTTGTGCGGGACCTTTTTAATAGTTAAATGGAATAAGAGTTATTATAGTCAATAATAGCCAAAGGTCATTCATTCGGCACCTCCCGATTTTCATATTTTGTATTTTGTAGTAGTATTTTGAGGATTTAAGCTAAATTTTCCAAAAATCACTTATTTCGCCTGCAATAATTAATAATTTAGTATCCTCTATGCCTAAAAGATGTGCTTTTGTCATCCAGAATAGAGTATACTCAACGAAATATTGATTTCAATAGTTTTTCTTGTAAGTCAAATTGGAGGGTGCTTTAGTTTTGTCCGCTTATATTTGCGACCTAAAATGATTTTTGAATTTTAACTTTTGTTTATTAACTTCTGAATTTCTTATTTTTTGTGTTTCCAATAAAAGAGATATAAATAAATAAAAAGAAAAATAAAAAATAAAGTTATAATAAACACGTGCAATTGTATAACTGTTTATATCAACAAAACAGATATATCATATCTTCTTCTTTATTTGCCTATTCGTTTTACGAATTTATGGCGATCAGTGCAATTACATAAAATATATTACATTATATTAAGTGATTATATGTATTTATAAGTTGTTTATTATTTCAGCAAAAGATTGTCGATTTCTGCACCTGCTGAGTAGAGTTGAGGCATCATTTATGCCGGTCCATTCCTGAATATTGTTAATCCAAGACTTCTCTTTTCTTCCCCTGGACTGTCTGCCTTCTATATATCATATACGTAACAGATATAATATGATATACAGTTAGGCAAGAAATGTATTGCAAAAACCAAAATTGTAGAAAATTTCATATTAATTGTTTGTTTATGGCAACAAATTATGTAAAAACTATACGGTTTTTTGTGCAAATCTCTTGCTATAGGCCCTTACAACAATATTCTGTCAAAATATGCAAAGGTTATTTTCGATTTATAACAAATACGGTCAAAAATAAGAAATAACTACTACTTGGGAGTGACAATAAAATTATTGCATCGGGAAAAGCAGTACTATAAAACTATAAAATTTTTGCAAATTTTTGAGGTCATTATGCATTTTTATGACTTTTGCGGCTTATAATACACTAACAGTATTGAATGTAATAAAGTTCAGTGATAAAAAATGCCGTCATGGAGGGTCTTCAGACAGGTAAAAAACGCATGGGACCATATTAACAATAAACAATGACGAATAGGCCACAGACAAGTAGGCAAAGAATGAATATTTGACTCAATATGTATTGTAGGATAATGGAACAATGCAATACAGTCCGATTTTGGCTTTGAGAACATCGAAATACCTCTGGAAAGTATATAGAAAATATTGACACCAGTATAGAATTTTGGAACGACCTACGACAGAGCACTATTTCGTCTCTCAATGGTATTGATATGATTTAATTTTGACTAAGTGGATAGATATTATCCTCTGCTATCACAATAAATCCAAAAAATTGCGCCAAATTCAATAAAACCCATCAAATATGGAAATTAAACCGCTACTGGAGAAGCTGGAATACCGAATATTTGGGTACTATATTCTTTACCATGGAAAATAGTATGCGAAATTGGGTTCACGGATAAAATAATGATTGGGAAGACATCCCCATTGACATCATTAAGAAATATTAAATAGTCATTAGTCTGAAAGTCAGAAAAATAGATCCCGAAAGCTCAAACAAAGTCAACTACCACCATTCCAAAGACCAGATAATGACATGTTAATCTTATTTGTGTAAATTGCCGATGTAATATAACAACACAAAACTCTTAAATACATCGGGTCAACATCCTGATATCAACCCTCATAAAATGTTTGGGTCCAATTTAACCAAAAACTCCAAAAACATCCTCCAACGTAGGATCAAGATTTACTAAAAATCGGGGAACCAGTATCCTTAGAGTGGAACATACCGAACCTAAATTTTTGGTTTAACTAAGCTGATTAATGCTCCAATGAATGTCCAAAGTGGATAGACAACTCATTAAGGAACACACCTTTGGTAATTCTCGAAGAAACCATCGATTTGGTAATTTTTGCAATACTTTTATTGTCACCCCCAAGTAGTAGTTAATTCTTATTTTTGACCGTATTTTTTATAAATCGCAAATAACCTTTGCATATTTTGACAGAATATTGTTGTAAGGGCCTATAGCAAGAGATTTGCACAAAAAACCGTATAGTTTTTACATAATTTGTTGCCATAAACGAGCAATTAATATGAAATTTTCTACAATTTTGGTTTTTGCAATACATTTCTTGCCTAACTGTAAATGTGGGAATGAGTGTAACAGTTATGATATTGTTTGGGTTGTGTATACTCACAATAACATAACTGTTAGAAACAGTTCTGTGTTGTATATGAACGAGTGAGAACTTTATTTGTTTTTTCGTTCTCAGCTATCTGTTGTACAACAGATATTTTTCAAATACTACAGATACCAACAGATACTATAGGTGTAACAGGCTTGTGTGAATAACTTCTAAGGAAAATTTCATAAAAAATAACATTTTTAAACATTTTTATTATTTAGGGGATAAATAAATATTAAAGCCATGAACTGTTATAACTGAACGCATCAATTCGAACGTTTTTCTGGGTTCAGTGAGCGGAATGTACGAGGGCTACAGAAAAGTTTCCGACCTAATAATGAAAACGCGAATATTTATCAAAAATAGTTTTATTATATTCCAAATATTTATTGCAAACAGTTTTGTTATATTGAAGCGTTTTTGTGGTTATTTCAAAACTAGGTTTAAAATACCTTTAAACCAATTTATTTCCCGCAGAGAAGTGTTAGCTTGTTACATTTTTAATTTGGTGTGGTACTGATTAAAAAGAGAGGGAGATAGAGAGAGTAACATATTTGCTTTCCTATGGTTAGTTTAAACAAATACTTACATATTATATGTGCCTACAACATCCCGGAAGGGAGAAGGCATACTTCTTCCATATCAATGAGTGCACAGCGATTCATATTGGCACAATGATATGGGACATACTTTTATCGCCGAGTCCGAATGGAGTATCTTACGACACAACATGTAAATAAGTTTTCATGGAAGGGAAAGGGGATACTTCTTCCATATCAAGTCCGAGCCCGAACAGAGTATCTTACGACACAACTTGTAAATAAGTTTTCATGGCTGAAATACTCAGGCCACCACCGCCGAAAATGTTGTTGTTCTGGTCGGGGATTGACCTTAAGAGAATAATACCTTCAAAAGCCCTTAAAACGACGCGTCACTTCGTAAGGTAGGGGTTGTTCCAAGCTGAATGGACCTACAATACATTTACCGAAGTATTATCCACCTACATACTTCGGACATTAAAGTCATTTCCACAGAAGTACAGTCATGGGGCTATATCGGTGTAGAAGCAGGCTGATAAAGAACATATACACTTTATATGATCTTAAATTATTATTTAATTATTATTTATTATATTATTTAATATACCCTCCATAACAAATTAAGCGATTTTGTTATTCCTAATGGTTTTCATAATGCAGAGTTTGTTTTTCGTCCATGGAATGATTCTGAAGAAATTCGAAATTCACATTTTTGATTTGGTTTGTAGTACTCGGTCCAGTAGCACCATGTCTAACTAGATTTTGTATCCTGACTTTCGGGTCAAATAAGTTATAGCTGCTTTATATGTGCATATCACTATTATGTGTCTTTTAGGAACGCGATATCTTATAGAGAATTTTACGGTCGTTGTCTTTTGCTTCAGTCACTTTTTGGTAAGGCTCACAGTTTTTGAGATATATAAAAAACCCAAAAATATGACATATGACCATGAATAAGTTTCTTTGCACGCATGGGACCAACAGAGATTTTTAGGACCTCATTTGTAATGACAAATCCTACATTTCCACCAAAATTCAGCTCTGTGGGAATTTTTCTATTTCAATTCCTATTTTGTTTGGGCTACATACAATAAATACTTATTGTATCACACCAATATCCATTTATATCAGTTTGTACATACTCACTCAATGTTGAAAAATGTCGGAACTGATATATTCAGTTGTATCCATGCAGGTGTTTAACTTATAACTTTGTTTTCTTAAAAAATTATCATTTTAAAAAAATGTACTGAGTTTTGGCCGACACTGTATAACCTCAGCCTACACTTACTTACTTAGCTGACCCTTTACAGAACATTTGTCCCATAAGCCGAACTAAGAAAAGATCTTCAATTCTCTCTGTTTGTTGCTTTGCTTTTTGGAATATCGCGCCATGTCATCTCTTCATCCACTTGTTTTGGCATGCCAATTCGGCGTGCACCGCCATGTGGCTCGTATTTATACGCTTTTTTAGCGGGTTCATCATCGCCTATTCTTATTATAGGCCTAGCCAACGCAATCGCTGCATCTCGATACGTTTAACTATATTGATGTCGTTGTATAGCTCGTGGTTCATACGACGTAGATATTCACCGTCAACGCAGATTAGTCCGTAGATCATTCGAAGCATTTTTTAATCAAACACGCCTAAGCACTGCCTTATCTGCTTGCGCAAGTACCCAGGCTTCGGAACCATACGTCAGCACGGGTAGTATCAGTGTTTTGTAAAGCGTTATTTTTGTTTGACGAGTTGTGGCTTTGTTTTTGAAGTGCTTTCTTAAGCCAAAGTAGCATCGGTTGGCCAATACAATTCTTCATTTTATTTCATAACTGATATCGTTTGTTGTGTTTACGGCGGTGCGGAGGTATACGAAGTCTTTTACTACCTCAAAATTAGAGGAACCAACTTCCACTGTGGGTCCTGGCTCTATGGACGCATCAACTTTTGTCTTTTCAGCGTTTACCGCCAGACCAACTTTTGCTGATTCTCCTTCGACCTACTTAAAGGTGTCAGTTACTTTCTTTACTGATCGTCCCATGATGTCAATGTCATCAGCTTAAGAAAGTAACATGTGGCTGTTGCTGCGCCATTGTGCCATTTCTTTTGATAGTTGCATCTCGTATGACCTTTTCCAGCAGGATATTGAACAGGTCACACGAAAGGCTGTCTTCTTGTCTGAAACCTCTTTTAGTAATGAATTGTTCGTAGAAGTTCTTTCCTATTTTGGAAAGGATTTGCCGCAGGGTACATATCTGGTCAATGGTGGACTTGCCAGGTCTAAAGCCGCATTGCTAAGGTCCAATTATTTTATTGACCAAAGGCTTTAGTCGTTCTCATAATATCCAATAGGGAGAAGACTCATGCCTCTATATTTAGAGCATACAGTCTTTTCCTCTTTCTTGAGGACGGGGCACAGGATACTTAGGTTTTAATCGTCGGGTACGCGTTCTTCCTTCCATATGGCGCTAACCAGCTGATGCATACACCTTATCAGCGTGTCGCCTCCGGACTTGAACAGCTCGGCTGGTAAACCATCGGCTCCTGCTGCCTTATTATTCTTCAGCCTGTTTATTGCTGTCTTTACCTCATCTTGGCCGGGTGGTATACATTCAATACCATCTTCTAGGATTGGATCTGTGGTATGTTCGACGACTTCGCTACTATTGGATACCAACAGTTTGGAAAAATGCTCTTTCCATATCCTGAGCACACTATATTTATCAGTTACCAAATTTCATTGCTGGTCTCTACAGGAGGATGTGCCTGTACCAAAGCCATCAGTTTGATGTTTTACTCTTTGGTAGAACTTTCGGACTTCATTCTGGCTCCTGTACATCTCGATTTTTTCACACTCTCGCTTTTCCATTTTTCGCTTTTTTCCTGCGGAAAAGACGTTTCTACTCTCTCCTTTTCTCCCGGTACCACTCTCGTGCAATACGCGTTGCTACTTATTGTAGAGTAGGCCTATATGCCGCAATTTTTCTCTTCGGTAGCTGCACGACACTTCTGGTCATACCATGGATTACTCGGTGGAGTTATCTGTTATCCAAATATGGATTTTGTGGCTGTATTCATGAAATGGGCAATACTTTGCCATTGTGTTGTTATGTTATCGGGACAAGGAGTGCTCGCGTTAAGCAATTGGGCTAGTTGAGTGGAATATGCTGTGGCTATCTGTTGTGTTTGCAGCCTATCGATGTCCAACTTCCGCGTTGTGTCTGTTCGTGCTTTACTTGAAACGTTTAACCGGGTACGTACCTTTTCTGCAACAAGGTAGTGGTCCGAGCCTATGTTTGGTCCTCGGAACGAACGTACATCCAAAACGTTGTTTCAGTGTGGAGACTGAAGTTCCTGACTGTTGGGCTAATGATATTCTAATTTCCAATTTTGGCATTAAAATAGCCAAGAATAATTTTAATATTTCTAAGCGCTCATAGAGTATATCTTTGGTCTGTTCGTCATTGTCTTCGGTAGGAGCATGAACGCATATAAAGCTAATGTTGAAGAATTTTGCTTTTATCCGTATTGTAGCACTGGAGTGAAGCTGGAGACCAGATGGTTTAACTTCCGACTAACTACAAATCCGCAGCCACACTCAGCCTCAGAAGTACATACAAACAGGGTTTAAAAGCCAGCATCTAAAAACATTAGCTGTACACTTCAACTGCTACACAACATTGACACACACGGCTAAATAAGCGACCGAACGCATATTTATTTTTGTACATTTTTGCTTATTTCGTTTTTTACGCCTAATCTTTTTTTCGTAAGGCATAATCGACAACCACGCTACATATTTAGCAGTCGGCTGATCATTCGTCGCATTAAATTAGCAACTAAGGGTGGTTTTGTGATTAGAGTTGCCAACGCAGTAATAAACAATGTGTCATTTAATGTCAAAATGCCTCCATCATATAGTAGAACCTAAAGAATACTAATTATTATTGTTTAAAAATAAAAATATATATATTAACGGCTTCACCAAAAATTCAATTGGAATTAATTATATCATGATTTCTAAGAATTACACTGGTAACCCTGATCTCAAAAACAATTGTTTGCTGAAAACCTGGCTAAGCCGTTGAAACTTTGTTGCTTATTCTCTTTTCTGATATGTGTTGATCATGTGTGCTGCAAAATATGAGTATGCGTATCCGATGCTGATTTATTACAGCAACAATATCAATTAGCATCAGCATCGCTAGCAATTTTTTTGTGAAATTTGTTGCTACATGTTGCCGTTGTTCATTGTTGCTAAACATATTTCGAAGAAATTTTAGCAAGCAAAGCTGCAAATTTTCGGTGCTTTTGCTAATATGGCGTTAGCATTTTAAACCCTGCATACAAATTAAAAAATTTTTGTTTTATTAAAAATAAATTTATATCCGAACTAATTACTTACGGAAAAAACTTAAAGATCAAAGGTGAAAAACACTCCAAGTGTTAAGATATTGTGAACGAGACGTATTTAAGTTTTGGTGAATTCCATTCAAAATCATTAAATGAAACAAATAATATTTCCCTTTAAAGTTAATTCATTCTTACTATTTAATGTTTATATTACTGTCAATTTGAAGAATACGAGAACGTTTTTCTTTTATGGCTGTAATCGTATTGAGTTGTAATTAATAATGCAATTACTTCTTTTGTTTACTTCTTCTTTTAAATAATAAATTTGATTTTAGCATTCATTTAATTGGGTCATTATTTGCTAAAGTTGAAAATTGAAATTATTTGGTATTAAAGCTGAATGTATACCCAAAAGATATTACCCAGCAAAAAGTTTGCATCCGTGGATGCAATTTAATCAGTACAAGTGTACAGTACATTTGCCGTTGGAGTACATCTTTTCCTATGAATTCACCTATGAATTTTACAAGAGAGCGCGCAGCTAGGATGCACTCCATTTTGCTTCCATTGCACACAACTGGGATGCAATCCATTTTCGATCCAAATCACTGCATTTGATGCAGTGTTTTGGATTGCATTTAAATGCAGTCTAAAGATGCTATAAAAAGGCAAGCAATTGCAAAATATTCCAGAAAAAGTAAAATGTATTTATTATTTGTTTGAAACAATAATATTAATAACTTTATTACATAACCACAAATTATACAAATTCTCCGTTAAATTTAATCGTGACTGAGTTTACTTCCTCTGCTCTGCATTTTATGCAATCGCAATGGATTTTTCTTCATCATCCGAAGGGTTTTTTATACATATTGTCGTCCCACTCCAGCTCAGATTTCGAAATTTACTCCAACTCCACCCCAAAACTAATTTCCGTCTCGGGAGTTACCGCAATGTTCGCAACTTTAGTTTGTATTTCTTTATTTTTAAATAAATTCTTAGTATTTTAGACACTCTTTTTTATATTTGGAAAAAAGACTGCGACGTCTTTTGTAGGGATCAACAAATTGGCTTGTGCCTGAAGGGATCTTTTAGCGAGTGCTTCTAAAATGTATCGCACGGAGTGCATTTTTCATAACTCCGTGTGGACTGCATTCAAAGATGTTGTGAAATCATAACTCTGCATTGCACTACTTCCAAACTTTTTTGCTGGGTAAGTGATTGGTGGAAAGATGACATGCGATATTTTAAATTGTTGTTTAAGTTTTACATTTATATTCTAAATGGTTTATTGTTTTTAAAATTAAGAAGATTTTATTTAAATACTCTTGTGGGCTGTGTAAAATCAAAATCAATTTGGATATAACAATTGAAAAGAGTTTAAACATTAAAAATACGCCAATATAAATTATTTTAGACAGATTCGTCAAGAACTGCGGGTGTGCCACCACATTCTATTTTGGGATAAATAGGGATATTACTCCTGAATCATTGTAATTTGTGACATACCTTTTTGGTAAATATTATAATCGCGTATAAAGGATTACATTTATGCAAAAATAATCAAAGAAAATCGCGGTTCAATTCGCGAAATTGTCAAAATATATTTTTGCATATTTTCCTACTTTCAAGGTATCTATTTCCCGCGTTTTAGTGGATGGGTTCCACCGCGGAAGAGCTCATTAGATCCGGCACGTAAAAAAACTAAAATCACGCGGAGTTCAGGGGTACCTGTTCGACAGTTGTAAATTTTAAAGCCAAAAAATAGATTTTTTCAGAAAATTTACGCACTAAATTTTGCCTTTGGAATCCTATTACTAGGAAGCTGTACGAAGCACACTCATGAGATATACATCGAACGACGTGGAATCGCGAGTTCTACAATCCTATAAACTAGTTTGGATTATTATCTAGTTGCACCCTCTAATTATAAGAAAAATTCGAAAAACACTGAAATCAAAACTTCAAAGTGTCAGCATCGATTTTAGGGGGATGCAGTCAATATGTCCAAAAGTCATACACTAGAACCACGTTGCCCAAAGGGTATTGTTTAGTTCTTTCTTTGAGCACAGGTTCACCACCAACGCAGCTTCCACGAAAATTATTTGTTATGGTCCATATTATGAGATCGTGGCTAAAACACTTCAATTAATATAAATATATTCATATTTTATAAAATATATTAACAGTTCGCGACTTATTAAATGGTGAACCTCAACTTCAACGATTGAAAAACTTTTTTGAATATTACCATATGTTGTATGTAGTTTTTAATTGCGAATTTAACTCATATTGACCAAAACTTAATTATATTTTGAGGAAAGTGAAAAACTGAGATATCCAGCCTTAAGTTCTCAGGTCCACTATGAAGTACCGCTGTAATAATGTCTTCTATGGCTTTAAGGACGAAAACTTAGCGGCAAATTTGTATGAAAAGAAATTCATATGAAAGGAAAATTACAAAATTTTCTGCCCCCAGGTTATGGATCGTAAATAGTTGACTTGTCAACAATGCTAGGGCATGTGCTTAAAATATTATGTAAAGTTTTCAGACACCAAAAAATAAGCCGATAATATATTTTTCTTTCAATAAGGACCTAAAACATACAGTCGCCTCTAATATGCAACATATCTCTTGGAATCGATGTCAAATGAATAGTACCCCCTAACCAAGTACCAAATTTGAAGTATTATTAAAGTGGTTCATTTTGACTATGTCATTATTAACAATGACATTATGTGAGCAATATATTAGGATCAAATTGTAATCCTTACCTTAAATATTGTAGTCCTTACCGATTTAAAATATACTTTTTATTATAATTTAAATTCAGAACATTTCGAGGAAAGCTACTATCCAGGAGTAGTAGTGTAAGATATCACATGATCGGCCCCTTCCTACTATTGCTCTTACTTGTTTTGACTCATTTATTTTTTATAGAAGTCCTACAAGTTTTCTGCTAGATGTCTTGCTGGTATTCTCATCTTATCCTCTATGAGAGGGCCTATTGGACTGCTATGAAAGACCCTGTGATCTTCTGTGAGAAATCCTACTAATCATGAACATGAAGACCGACATGTTTTCTACATAAGTCATATGAGAAAACATACTGAACTTCAATGAAGAAATCAGAACAATTTCTATGAACAACCCCACTTGCCTACCTAAGCGCTGGTTGGTGTTCACGATAAATCTGGAATATTTCGATAAAATTTTATATTCCACTCTTTCGAGTACAATTCCACAAAAGTTTAAAATATGCGAGCTTATGTTAAGTACTACAAACAGTTGTTTTGGATCCAGTTTAAGACTTGGTTTTGAACTTACTTATGTACTTATGATCCAGATTATACTTACATATATTTACTAGTTTTATCATTTGCATTAAACAATCCAAAGAAGATTTTGTTTTCATATCCCGAACAAAGCCTGCCTACTTCAGAACCTCTTATAGAAGTGTTAAAATTTTGATGAAATATGTAGGTATGTAGAGAAATGCATGGACATCATGGTGACCTCATCTTGCATCCTTGATAAGGATGATATATTAATTTCTATGTCATGTCCTTATGTATGTGAAATCAATATGGAGCTTTAAGGTAGGTTATTAAAATTTGACACAGAATTGTTATAATTGTTCCACAAACATCCCATAAGGGACAAGGGGGACTTCTCTCATTGTTATCCAATCTAATTTTCAAATGATAATCTGAGCGTATATACCCTTATATATTTAGGCAAATCGACTAACACATTCTAACTTGTTTTTCTTGCCAATTTTTGATGTAACATACATCAGAATCAATACGGAACATGCATTACAAAATACCTTAAGAAAAACAACATATAAGCATATATGGTCCATGTATGGGACAAAGTTGAAAATTGTGCATGTTTTATTCATTTTCAGTGGTATAAGAAATTACCATCGGAGTCGACTCTGGAGTAGGAGTCGTGAAAAAAACTGGCTTGGAGTCGGAGTCGAAGGAAAAATGGCTCGACTCCGAAATCCTGGCTACTGTGAAATCTATATATAATTGTTCCACAAACATCCCATACGGGACAAGGAAGACTTTTCTCATACCAATGAGTGCACCCCTATTCATATTAGCTCAATGATATGGGACCCACAGTTTATCGCCGAGTCCGAACGGCGTGTCCTAAGACACCATTTGTAGAGAAGTTTTACATGGCTGAATAACTCAGGAAATGTCGCCAATATTACTGAGGGGTATTTTGCAAACGTTGAACATTTTGATGTTTGACTGGCCGGGGACTTGAAAAAATCACTTTGCAAAAAAATGAAATTTACTTGTGAACATTTTCTTCCTATCATTTTTCACAACTTTCGACGTGGATAATCACGGCAAGAATGCATCGATCAAATTAAATCTTTGTATGTTGTTAAAGGGCCATCCTATAGCACTATGAAAAACTGGTTTAATGAATTCAATCGTGGCCGGCACTAGCTACCTATCATGATGTCCACAATAGATAAACTAATATAAGCCCAGCGCTTTCCTATGATTAAGCCAACGATAACCGAAGGTTGAAATACTTACTTAGTTAGGTGGCCAGATTCACCTATAAACGTGTCGTCAAAGCCATCAGTTTCATAATACCTATACCCTTTGATAAAAGTTCTTGACATAATTCTCTTAACTGTGCATTAAAGTTACGACTTTTTGAATTTTTTTTCTCAAAAATGATTTCCTGTAGTGAGAATGAATGAACTTTTGCCTATTAATGCCTAAAATAACGTTAAATCCATTTTATTATAAAAAAAAGGTTCCGAACAAACCACTTAAAAAAATATTGAAAAAAATCGTAGTATTCTCTAAAAAAAATCTCAAAATAATAATTTTCTGTTGCACGAATGGCCTTTTGCCTATTAATGACGAAAATAACTTTTATTCCACTTAAATATTGAAAAAGGTCCCGCACAAAACACTTTTCATTTTTATGATATATGAAATAAAGTTATATTTAATATATGTTATCTATAATATATATGTAATGATATGAGGATACAAATAGTGAGAAACAAAAGTTTATGTCATTTTGGTTATGTCGTGTGCCATTTATATCTTAATTTCGGATAAATATCGGCTTACAGCGACTTAAAAAAATGTTCAAAATTCTGAAAAATAAAAACTTTAAAAGCTTTTTGTGCAGAACCTTTTTGATCGAATTACATTATTATTAAGATTTTATGTAATCATAGGTGACTTATGGGATGGAAGATACCAAGGAACGGTTCTGACCGGCTTTAACATGGCAAAGCCCAGGATTTATCTTGGTCCATCTTAAGTGGACACTGACCTTCCCGTGGTGCCACCTGGGGAACTGCCTTTAACGCCCGTTAAAAGTAGTGAGCTCACATGTGCCGCGCGTTTAGCCATAAAAACATTGAAAACTTGGGTTTGGGCGTCGGGCTAGAAACCCTCCCCTAGAAAATGTAGCCTACTATGAAAAAACTAAAGAAACGAAAAACAAATCCCTCTAAAGTTGCCGACCCCCGCAAACGTTTTATGGACCATGATCTGCGAATCTGCACCTGGAATGTTCGCACTCTTTATAGAGAAGGTGCAGTTTACGCATTTGCAGATGTACTTGAAAAGTACAAGGCCGACATTACTGGAATACAGGAAATACGATGGAACGGGAAAGGCGTCACAACAACACCTGAAGGTGACGCACTGTATTATAGCTGCCATGACACAAAACATGAGTTTGGTTGCGGATTTGTAGTTGGTCGGAATGAAAGACTAGCTGCAATTCGATTAAAAGCAAAATTCTTCAACATCAGCTTTATTTGCGCTCATGCTCCCACTGAAGACAAAGACGAACAGACCAAAGATATATTTTACGAGCGCTTGGAAGAAACTTATGACCGTTGCCCTGCCCATGACATTAAAAATATACTAGGCGATTTTAATGACAAAATTGGAAAAGAGAATACCTTTGGCCCAACAAACGGGAAATTCAGTCTCCACAGTGAAACATCTGAAAATGGTATGAGGCTGATAGACTTTGCAGCTGCAAGAAACATGGTAGTTGGCAGTACCAGATTTAAGCATCTCGATATTCATAAGGGCACCTGGCTGTCGCCAGATCAAAGAACAAGAAATAAAATTGATCACGTTGTGATAGATGGAAGACATGCATCAAGCGCGTTGGATGTACGCTCGTTCCGAGGTGCAAACATAGACTCGGACCACTACCTTGTTGCACCAAAGGTACGTACCAGATTAAACGTAGCAAACAAAGTGCGAACAGACACAACACGGAAGTTGGACTTCGGTAAGCTGCAATCACAACAGATAGCTGTTAGCACAACAGATAGCCACAGCATATTCCACTCAACTGGCCCAACTGCTTAATCAAAGCACACCTCGTTCCGATAACATACAATGGCAAAACATTGCCCACTCCATGCAAACAGCCGCAAAATCAGTACTTGGATACCAGAGACCTCCACCAAGGAATCCATGGTATGACCAGGAGTGTCGTGCTGCTACCGAAGAGAAAAATGCGGCATATAGGGCTACTTTACAATCAGTAGCAACGCGTAGCGCACGAGAGAGGTATCGGGAGAAAAGGAGAGAGGAGAAACGTTTTTTCTGCAGGAAAAAGAGAGAGATGGAAAAGCAGATTGTGAGCAAATCGAGATGTACAGGAGATAGAATGAAGTCCGAAAGTTCTACCAAAGAGTGAAACATCAAACTGATGGCTTTGGCACATCCTCCTGTAGAGACCAGCAAGGTAATCTGGTAACTGATACAGATAGTGTGCTAAGGATATGGAAAGAGCATTTTTTCCAAACTGTTGGTATCCAATAGTAACGAAGTCGACGAAGATACCACAGATCCAATCCCAGAAGATGGTATTGAATGTATTCCACCCGGCCAAGATGAGGTAAAGACAGCAATAAACCGGCTGAAGAATAACAAGGCAGCAGGAGCTGATGGCCTACCAGCCGAGCTGTTTAAAACTGGAGACGACACGCTGATAAGGTGTATGCATCAGCTAGTTAACTCCATCTGGCAGGAAGAACGAGTACCCGACGATTGGAACCTGAGCATGCTGTGTCCCGTCCATAAGAAAGGAGATAAGACTTTATGCTCCAACTATAGGGGCATAAGTCTTCTCCCTATCGCCTAAAAGATAGTGTCAGGGATATTGTGCGAACGACTAAAGCCCATGGTCAACGAAATAATTGGACCATACCAATGCGGCTTTAGACCTGGTAAGTCCACCATTGCCCAGATGGCAAATCCAGGAGAAAACCCAAGAGATGCAGATCGACACCTACCACCTTTTTGTCGATTATAAAGCAGCCTTCGACAGTCCGCTACGTTCAAAGGTATTCCAAGCCATGTCTGAATTTGGTATCCCCGCAAAGCTCTAACTGGCACAAGATCTTCAGTTAAGATAGGAGAGAACCTCTCCGAAGAGTTTTGTACCAAAAGAGGTTTCAGGCAAGGAGACAGCCTTTCGTGTGATCTTTCCAACACCTTGAAAAGGTTATACGAGAGGCAAACGTCAAAAGAAGTGGCACAATCTACACCAATAGCCACATGTTACTTGCTTATGCTGATGATATAGACATCATGGGACGATCAGTAAAAGAAGTAACCGATACCTTTATGAAGGTCGAAGGAGAATCTGCTAAAGTGGGTCTAGCGGTAAACGGCGAGAAGACCAAGCTGATGATGTCGATGCGCAATTCGTCCATTGGGATCGGATCAACTGTTGAAGTTGGTTCCTATAACTTTGAGGTAATAAAAGACTTCGTATACCTCGGCACCACCGTAAACACAACAAACGACATCAGTTGTGAAATAAAAAGAAAATTGTATTGGCCAACAGATGCTACTTTGGCTTAAGTAAGCATTTTAAAAACAAAGCCACAACTCGTAAAACAAAAATAACGCTTTACAAAATACTAATACTACCCGTGCGAAAGCAGATATGACAGTGCTTGGCGTGTTTGAGAGAAAAATTCTTCGAAAGATCTACGGACCGATCTGCGTTGACGGTGAATATCGACGTCGTATGAACCACGAGCTGTATCTGCTACACAACGACATCAATATAGATAAAGAGCAATGATGAACCCGCTAAAAAGGCGTATAAATTCGGGCCACATGGCGGCGCACGCAGAATTGGCAGGCCAAAGAATAGATGACGCATACAAGTGGATGAAGAGATGACAAGGCGCGGTATTCCAGAAAGCGAAGCTCTAAACAGAGGGAATTGGAGATCTTTATTTAGTTCGGTCTATGGAACAAATGTTATGTAATGGACCAGCTAAGTAAGTAAGTAATGTAATCTTAGGTAAAAACTCATAAAAATATCATAAAGGGATACGAGGTTGTAAGAAAGTCATAACCCTAATGTGCATATTGATTTTTTCAATGCCGCTTTTCTAGAACTAGAATTTATCATTGTATTTTCTAACCCCTCACCAAAATCCCTGATGTTACACCCCATGTGACATCACTATATTCACCGGATAATTGCCGTGGATAGCACACGCCTATTATGCTGTTGCTTATAACTTACTCAAAATATGAAATTTTTATAAATTCCGATATGTGTCTTCTATATTTTCACGATGGGTATAGAAAAAACTGTTTCGATCGTTCACGCAGCATCCTCTTAATATACTCATGTTTAAAAACACAAAAAAAATATGTTGGTGGCCAAGGATAACGAAAATCTGGGTAAAAATCGTGAAAGAAGGCCCTGAGCTATATATCGAAAACAAGAGCAGCTAGAGAAACCCCGATTCCGGTTTTTAAACAAACTCGCCATTTTGAGTAAAAAACACCCAAATATTCGGATAAAACAGCCAATTTTTCATTTTGGTAATCAGGTAAGACATTGTTAAGTCAGTCAGTTAAATGTTACGTACATATAGGAGATAATTGTTCTCTCCAACTTCCCCACATCCTTAATTCTGTATTTAATTGACACTTTAAGCGGATAATCGAACAATGATATTTTCCTATTGCTTAGTTTATTGTAATCTGAGTCAAAGTTAATTACATTAAGTAATTGTTCGCTTACAATGACCGTTAAATTTCCGCTTCATGATGCACATAATCGTGTGTATGCGTGTGCCTTAAAGCAATTCATTACTAAAGGGCTTTTGTTGTAATTCGTTTTAGGTCAACTGACATCTAATTAAATAACAATAATCACTTAAGATATAATGGCTGTGTGTGTGAAGTAAACAATGGAAAGAGGGTGTAATGGTAAAACAGAAAATCTAAGACATGAATTTAAATAAACAGCTTTAAGATTTATTCTTGAAACAAGAAAATCACATTAACAGCAAATCGACATATTCAATTAATAAGCGTTAATACCAATACAACATAACTATTATACACACAATGTCCATTGAAAATCACCATCATTTACGCATACAACGTTTACTTATAGCTTCATAAAATCCTTAAATGTGGCAAGTGATTATTTGCATTCTTATTTTGCAAATAAACACCAATAAACATTTTCAACTAACGAAAGTGCCAATTTAAATAACAACAAAAAATTTCCTTCCGTACAATCAACACTGAAGCCACTAAGCACTTCGTTTTAATAACACCCAATTAGCCTTTTTTGTGTAAATCCAAGAGGGATTTACTGAAAATACAAAAAAACGCAGGGAAAAATAAAACCAAACAATAAAATGTGCAAAGCTTAACACCAACATTTTCGAATGGCTACTTCAACGAACATAAACTGGCAGAGTTGTGCTCCTGAAAAAATATGTATGTTTGTCGAGCTTGTTAAAATATTATGCCTGCTGTTGTATGCTTTGTAAATCAGCCATGTTAGAAATATGACAAGAATCGTGCTTTTTTAACAATTCAATATAAAGGTTAACAAATGACCCTTACCATTTTAAATATTTTTTTGTGATTTTATTAAAATATTTATCAAAAGAATTAAAAGGGACGTGAATAAACAAACAAATGCCCTACCGAGAGTAAAAATAAATAAAGTAACAGCACAGTTCTCTGTGTTTAACTATACCGTAAAAATACGACGTTGTATATGCGTTCCCTTGTAATAATAACGTAAAGATGGACATTTGGAAACGTAAAAGGAGCTATTTTCCACAGCTGGTCCGAGCTCTATAGACGCATTGCGCGTCGACACCATCAACTTGGTCTTCCCGCCGTTTATCGCCAGACCCACTTTAGCAGATTCTCCTTCGATCTTCACAAAGGTATCAGTTACTTCTTTTACCGATCGTCCTATGATGTCTATATCGTCAGCATAAGCAAGTAACATGTGGCTATCTGTGTAGATTGTGCCATTTCTGTTAACTTTTGCCTCTCGTATGACCTTTTATAGCAGTATGTTGAAGAGATCACACGAAAGGCTGCCTCCTTTTCTGAAACCCCTTTTGATATAAAACTGTTTGGAGAGGTTATTTCCTATTTTAACTGAGGATCGAGTGTCAGTCAAAGCCGTATGAGCTTTTCGAGGATACCAAATTCAGACATGGCTTGGAATACCTTTGAACACAGGGGGATGTCGAAGGCTGCTTTATAATCGAGAAAAAAGTGGTAGGTGTCGATCTGCATATCTTGGATCTTCTCTAGGATTTGTCGCAGGATAAACATCTGGTCAATGGTGGACTTGCCAGGTCTAAAGCCGCATTGGTATGATCCAATTATTTCGTTGACCATAGGCTTTAGTGGTCGGCACAATATCCCTGACACTATTTTGTAGGCAATAGGAAGAAAACTTAGAGCTTAAGATAAGACTGTTATCTCCTTTCTTATGGACGGGACAGAGGATACTGAGGCTCCAATCGTCGGGTACCCGTTCTTCCTGCCAGATGGTGTTATCTTGCTGATGCATACACCTTATCAGTGTGTCACCTCCGCTTTTGAACAGCTCGGCTGGTAAGCCATCGGCTCCTGCTGCATTATTATTATTCAGCCGGTTTATTGCTGTCTTTACCTCATCTTGGCCGGGTGGTATACATTCAATACCATCTTCTGGGATTGGATCTGTGGTATCTTCGTCGTCTTCAGTACAATTGGATACCAACAGTTTGGAAAAGTGTTCTTTCCATAACCTTAGCACACTATCTGTATCAGTTACCAAATAACCTTGCTGGTCCCTACAGGAGGATGTGCCGGTACCTAAGCCATCAGTTTGATGTTTCACTCTTTGGTAGAATTTACGGACTTCATTTTGGCTCGATTTTTTCACACTCCCGCTTTTCCAACTCTCATTTTTTCCTGCAGAAAAGACGTTTCTCCTCTCTCCTTTTCTCCCGATACCACTCTCGTGCGCTACGCGTTGCAGCTGATTGTAGGGTAGCCATATATGCTTCAGTAGCAGCCATCCCAATCGTTTCGTATTTTCCATAGGAACAATATAAAACGAAACATAACCCACGCTGGCGGAGTTCGCTGTTTAGTTTCGTTTTGTTTACATTCGTGAGTGCGAACAAAACGAAAAGCGAAAAGTACTCAACTCCACAAGAGCAGATAGAAAACTAAATAGTACTAAACACATGTGAATAAACAAAAACGTTTGGTGGTTGATAAAATATTCACTGTGGTATGTTGATGTTAGTTTATAGGGTTGTTAAGCAATCACATGTGTGTGCCTGAGTGTGTCATTGACCATAACGCACGGAAAACGTTTCCCAAAAATTCTTTTTGTTTCGGTGGTGAATGAAACAACTCTGCAAAGCATAGCCAAAGTACATTTCAGCAATCATACTGTTTTCATATTTTTACGTTGAAAAGTTTGTGGTTTTGTTTTGGTTGTGAGAATGAAACGATTCAGAGAAGCTGAAAAGTTTGTGGCTTTGTGTGCTTTGTACGGGAATCGTTTTGTTTGTTTCCGTTCATTGGTAGCAGCACGACACCCCTGGTCATACCATTGTTTCTTTGGTGGAGGTCTTTGGAATCCAAGTATAAATTTTGCGTTTGATTGCATGGAGATAGCAATATTTTGCCATTGTGCTGATATGTTATCGGGTCGAGGAGTACTTTGATTAAGCAATTGGGCGGGTTGAGTAGAATATTATGTATACAATTGCAGCTTACTGATGTCTAACATTCGTGTTGTGTCTGTTCGTACTTTATTTGCTAGTTTAATCTGGTGGTACGAGTCTTTGTTGGCTCCTCTGAACGATCTCACATCCAACACGCTCGATGAATATCTTCTATCTATCACAACGTGATCAATTTTATTTCTTGTTCTTTGATCTGGAGACAGCCAGGTGCCCTTATGAATATCGAGATGCTTAAATCGGGTACTGCTAAATACCATGTTTTTTGCGGCTGCGAAGTCGATCAGCGTCATTCCAATGTTCGATGTTTCATTATGGAGACTGAATTTCCCGACTTTTGGGCTAAAGATATTCTCCTTTCCAATTTTGGCATTAAAGACGCCTAGAATAATTTTAACAAATCCGCAACCAAACTCATGCTCTGTGTCATGGTAGCTATAATACAACGTGTCACATTAAGGTGTTGTTGTGACGCCTTTCCTAATCCATCGTATTTCCTGTATGGCAGTAATATCGGCCTTGTACTTTTCAAGTACATCTGCCAATGCGTAAACTGCACCTTCTCTATAAAGAGTGTGAACTTTTCAGGTGCACATTCGCTGATCATGGTCCATAAAACGTTTGCGGGGGTCGGCAACTTTAGAGGGATTTGTTTTTCGTTTCTTTAGTTTTTTCATAGTAGGCTACATTTTCTAGGGGAGGGTTTCTAGCCCGACGCCCAAACCCAAGTTTTCAATGTTTTTATGGCTAAACGCGCGGCACATGTGAGCTCACTACTTTTAACGGGCGTTAAAGGCAGTTCCCCAGGTGGCACCACGGGAAGGTCAGTGTCCACTTAAGATGGACCAAGATAAATCCTGGGCTTTGCCATGTTAAAGCCGGTCAGAACCGTTCCTTGGTATCTTTCATCCCCTACGTCACCCATGCACTGATAGTATCACCTCCTTATAAAACAATGTCATGTGAGGTGCGGCCTTACTAACTTTAAATGATCGCCGAAGCGATTTTTAAATTTATCGCGATCAAATTTCATAGTTATAGGGTTTTTTTAGGTTTTCACGATTTTGCTTGGAAACCTCATGACCTAAGCACCTTCCATTTAAAGTTGGTTCAGGCGCACCGGGACATATAAGTCTGTTTTCATTTATAGTGTTGGTTTGTTTATAAAGAACTACGTTTACCTCCCATGCAACCATGCAACCATGAAAGGTACTGAAATTTGATTAGAAGTAATGTAATACCTCGATATATTGATCGGATAAAGTCACCAAAAGCTATTTTTAAATACGCTACGTGCTTCTTCTATCTTTATCAGATTTAAATTTTTTTTAAGAAATGATAATACATACATATCAGCAAAAATGTCTAAAATAGTCTTTTCCATTTCAAAAAAATCAAAAAAAAATTTTGATACTACATCTATGATTTTTGGTACAAAGTTTAAGAAAAAATCGTCATTCCAAATCGGGTTTCGCGAAAAATTAAATTTGTTAAATAATTTCACGTATTTACAAACATATTTTTGAAACAATAGCGCTTATACTTACAAAAAATTATATAAAAAATTATAGCAGCATCCAGACATTGTGAGGAATAAAATGAAACCTAAGTCGTGAAGTTTGGAGCTATAGTATTCGTGTTATTTGCAAAAATACAAAGAAAATATGACGAAAAAAAATAAAATCATGTAATTCAAATTTTATTTTTTTATGGTTTTATAGGAAAGGTTGAAGAACAAATGTTTGAGTTCTTCTTCATTTTCGTCCAAATTTCACGCAATAATGAAGATATTCCGTTGCAACAAATTTTTTGCTTATAGTTTTCCTACTGGCGAATATTTTTAGAACATTATATTAAATCACAAGAAATTCCAATTGTGGCACATTAAAATAATGTTATATTGAATATTACAGCATTTGAAACGCATATAAACCGCGTTATAGTGAAAATGACATGATGCGCATCCGATTTTCGAACACAGCGAATCAATCCCTTTTATTTGGTCTTTCTGAGAATTAAGAAGAATGGGACCCTCCGCGGTTCCTTGGCGTTGTTTCTTGGTATCGTAGGTATGTGTCGGATTTTGCAACACTGACTCAAGGCCAGACTCGCACTGGTGCTCGCATTCCCCGATTTCACCCGACTTCCTACAAACAGACGCTAGGAATCATGGCCTGGAGGCCGTTTTAATCCAAATCCTTGACGATGAAGAGTGATTGCATGCGCTAAAGAACCGAAAGCGAATTTATGACAATTTTGTGCATAGACTTCGCGCATCTAAATAACTGATCCTCCCATCCTGCTAAGAAGACGCACGCCACCAAGCCTTCAAGCCTTCAATAACCAGATGAGTCAGAGTGGTGCTAAGATTAAATCCAGGACCGTAATAGATGTCCGAAGTCCTTTAGTGTTCCCCCGCGTGTTACCCACTCGAGTATCCTTCGACGGTTATAGTATTTCAAAAGTCCTAGCCCCCGATGAGTTCCTGAACTCGCAGTTTCGCGTGTGTCCGTAAAATAATCTTGAGGTGTATGTAATCCTTAGGATCCCCGTGGCCATTCCCTTAAGGTGTCTACAATACTTGGGTTAGTCGTTCCACAGCCCTTGAGGTGTCAACAATCCTTGGGTTATTCGTGTATCAGCCATTGATGTTTTTGTAATGCTTGTTCTGCTACTGATCTGGCTCTTGAGGTACCCGTAATCCGTGGGTTACTTGTATCACAGCCTTTGGCAAGCGTTGTTACGCTGTCCTTTCAAATGTTAGGTTGAACTAAAGACAGGTGGAAAACTTATCCAAGTGTCCGGGGACATCAGAATATCAACAAGGAGAGACTTTAGGGGGAACATAGCCAAGTGAGTCTGACTTAGTATGAAGACCAAGAAGAAACTGTAGAGTGAATCCAAGCAGGTCTCCCCGAAGCGCATAGTGTGAAGACCAATCCCAACGTAGTGTGAAGACTATTAAAAGCCTTTGGGTGAACTTAATCAGGTCATACCTTTAGAGTGAAAATAACATTAATCACTTGTGGAAATAGACCACTGCGTCGAGTACACAGACGCGAGAGGTACTCCCCTAACATCACCAAATCGCTCGGATAAGAGTGTTTCGTCCGCCGCTTACCACAGATATCGGGTTCTTAGCCCGGATAAGCTTGTTTCGTACGCCGCTTATCACAGACTTCGTATTATTAGCTCGAATAAGCCTGTCTCGTTCGCCCCTTACCACAGACTTCGGGGATTTAGGTCGGATAAAATAATACATCATAAATGTACATACATATAGTCTTTTTAAACAGAAAGTCATTGTTGTAAAACGTTACAGCGCACAGTGGTCCCACTTGTATGGGTAGGTGCGACAAAAATATTTATAATCGTCGGATCAATCTGATTTTTTCAGTATATGCTAAAAATAAGTAAAAAATGCTTCAGCCAAAAATTCATCAGTATGGGTCCAGTTTTTCCTATAGCCCCCATGTAGCGGTACCACCCAATTTCAGGTATTTTTAAGCCTTTATCTACATTTTCGGCCCGAATTGGTTGTAATTTGCCATTTGGAGTTCTCAATGATCAAAAACCTTCTCGTCAAAGATTGTGGTCTTAGGTCCAGGTTTCGGTGTAGCCCTCATATTCCGGTACCTCCCGATTTCAGGTATTTTGAAGATTTTGTCAACATTTTCATCCCGAATTGGTTGTAATTTGCCATTTGGAGTTCTCAATGATCAAAAACCTTCTGCGCAGAAAATTTTGGTCTTAGATCCATGTTTCGGTATAGCCCTCATATTACGGTACCTCCCTATTTCAGTTATTTTGAGGTTTTTTATCTACATTTTCGGTTCGAATTGGTTGTAATTTACTATTTGGAGTTCTTAGAGGTCAAAAAAAATTCTCCGACTGATATTTCATATTAGGGGATATAATAAAGTTCTGTGCGACTGAACTTTACATTTTTACTTTTTTTTTCATATTATATGTTGCATCATACATACATATATCAAAAAAATTTAAATGTAAACAACACTCATAAGTAGATACCACAACATAAATGCCTAAATCTTTAAAGAAAAAACCAAAAGAAACAATTAAAACACAAAACAAAGAAGAAACTGAGAATACAGTAATACGGCATATTCAGTGAAACGACCACAGGCATTGTCAGTATCTTTAATGTCACACATGGAAATGCAAATATATGCAGCTGGAACCGAATTATTTGTAAACTTGACACTATTTCGAACATTCCTAAAAAAATTGGAGAGTGGCGAAGGATGGCGAAATTAGTAAAACTCAACTTAAATTTTTAGGACTTGAAAAAAAATCCACAAAAAGTATTATAAAAAATGTAATTTCCAGCACATTTTATGCGAATAATGTGTACAAATTTTTATGTAAAAGTAATTAGCAAACCTTGTGCTAAAACTTCCATTTCGAAAAAAAATTTATCCTTTCAATTTTGAGTTACTTGCCTTGTAAGAAGTCACAAAATTACTGATGTTTTTAAAGTTTTTAAGAGATCATATGTAAATGTCAAATTCTTATGTTTTGTTTTGTTAAATATAGTTATAAATTACAATAACAGTGCTAGAATATTAAAATATGACATGTTTAGAGACAATTTGCTGAATTGTCGCAGAGATATGCTGATATCGATTTTTCAAATTTTGTCGCAGGTTGGAACCAGTGTGCAGCGTATTGGAGAACATGGCCCTTGATCTATTAATTTTGTTGGTATTTTAAATAAGCAGACCAGCATACCATGCAGTCGGTATGTTTTTATCTCCACAGCCCCTATTTGCATAAACAGTAGTAAATAATTAGGTTAGTCCTGTACATATTGGTCAACATCCAATCAAAATGATGGGTGGCAACGTTTGGCTCACACAAATAGCTTATGTTCTAATCAAAAAATTCCAGCAAACAAAAACATTTTTTGTTTGGATTCCCCATCTTAGGCTGGTGGTGGTTCAGATCAAAGATAATCCATATTAAAGGCACACGCCGAATAAATATCCATAAAATTCCCAAATAGATTTTATTCAATTTTCACATGGCAAATAATTTCGAACTACAGACAAAATAAAAAGCATGAATTGTTTAACTGTTGTTGCTCATCAAATATTTACATGCTTTTGTATAACAGAACGGGAGATTATTTAGCAATAACAGAAGCTTTGTTTGTTTTCTGGACAAACACAATCTGCAGAAACAAATTTCTTTGTTCTTAGCCATTGAATATCATTAAATATGGACAGAAACTAGATAATGGTTGGTTGTAGGATGAAAAGTGTGCATGTGTTACTAATTCATTGTGCGAAAAGTTCGGGCGCATAGAGCACCCAAATTATATCCAATAAACAGCAAACACAATTGTTTAATGCCAGTTTATATTAAATATTTTATGATTAATTATACGCAATTCCTAAGCGAACAATGGCCTTGCACGTTCTGGGCTTATCAATGGCATAGAAATTGCTATGTAATGGAGGAACATAACAAAAGCATAGCTGGAAGATAGGTCATGAATTCTTTGCCTTTGTGAACATTGTGAAGAACTCACAAAGTCAATGAGCAGATGTGGAGGAATATGTGGGAAATAAATACACACACGCGCTCAATGTTGGGAATGAGTCATCGTCATGTGGCATAAAAAGAAAATGAAAAGCCAATACTTTATGTCTACACATGCCAAATATTAAGAAATAACAATTGGAAAGCTCTTGAGGAAAGTATTACAAATTTAAAGCCTCAATAATTTTACAATAGACAAGAAAAATGATTCTGACAAATTTGCCGACAACTTAATGCTGTTAGGTCTATGGCAGGACAAAAATATAAATTTTAACAACATTCTGCTTATAGTTTCAGAATATATAACGAGTGGTTTCGTCTAGGGCTGAGGTAAGCTTAGTAGCTGTCTGGATCGACCTTAGCACCCACAAACTTTAAGTTAGACATGAGGGCTCACAATTCAAATAATTATTATAGCAGTCTGGCTGTGGCTCTGTCGGCTGTCGGTTCTGTGAAATTCGGTTTGATGTGGGGGTAGATATCGGTTAGTTGGTTGACGTTTATTGAGCCTTGGGGTTATTATGGAGAAAGTCTGGGCTTGCTCACGAAAAATATATCAGATCACAAGGACTACTTACTTACTTAGCTGGCCCATTACAGAACATTTGTTCCATAGACCGAACTAAGAAAAAATCTCCAATTCTCTCTGTTTAGTGCTTCGCTTTTTGGAATACCGCGCCTTGTCATCTCTTCATCCACTTGTTTGCGCCATCTATTCTTTGGCCTGCCAATTCTGCGTTCACCGCCATGCGGTCCGAATTTATACGCCTTTTTAGCGGGTTCATCATCGCTCATTCTTATTATAAGGCCTAGCCAACGCAATCGCTGCATCTCAATACGTTTAACTATATTGATGTCGTTGTATAGCAGATACAGCTCGTGGTTCATAGTCGTCGATATTCACCGTCAACGCAGATCGGTCCGTAGATATTTCGAAGAATTTTTCTCTCAAACACGCCAAGCACTGCCTTATCTGCTTGCGCATGTACCCAAGCTTCAGAACCATACATCAGCACGGGTAGTATAAGTGTTTTGTAAAGCGTTAATTTTGTTTGACGAGTAGTGGCTTTGTTTTTAAAGTGGTTACTTAAGCCAGAGTAGCATCTGTTGGCCAAAACAATTCTTCTTTTTATTTCACAACTGATGTCGTTTGTTGTGTTTACGGTGGTGCCGAGGTATACGAAGTCTTTTACTACCTCAAAATTATAGGAACCAACTTCCACTGTTGGTCCTGGCTCTATAGACGCATTGCGTGTCGACACCATCAGCTTGGTCTTCACGCCGTTTACCGCCAGACCCACTTTAGCAGATTCTCCTTCGACCTTCATAAAGGTATCGGTTACTTCTTTTACTGATCGTCCCATGATGTCTATATCATCAGCATAAGCAAGTAACATTTGGCTATTGGTGTAGATTGTGCCACTTCTTTTGGCGTTTGCCTCTCGTATAACCTTTTCAAGCAGAATGTTGAACAGATCACACGAAAGGCTGCCCCTTTGCCTGAAACCTCTTTTGGTATAAAACTCTTCGGAGAGGTTCTTTCCTATCTTAACTGAAGATCTTGTGTTAGTTAGAGTCGGGTTAGTAACCCTCCCCTAGAAAAAACAGCCTACTATGAAAAAACGAAAGAAAAGAAAAACAAACCCCTCTAAAGTTGACGAACCCCGCAAACGTTTTAAGGACCATGATCTGCGAATCTGCACCTGGAATGTTCGCACTCTTTATAGAGAAGGTGCAGTCTTCGCATTGGCAGACGTACTTGAAAAGTACAAGACCGATATTACTGCCATACAGGAAATACGATGGATTGGGAAAGGCGTCACAACAACACCTAAAGGTGACGCACTGTATTATAGCTGCCATGACGTAAAGCATGAGTTTGGTTGTGGATTCGTAGTTAGTCGGAGACTAAAACATCTTGTATCCAGCTTCACCCCAGTGAATGAAAGACTTGCTGCAATTCGAATAAAAGCTAAATTCTTCAACATCAGCTTTATTTGCGCTCATGCTCCCACTGAAGAAAAGGACGAACAGACCAAAGATATATTTTACGAGCGCTTAGAAGAAACATATGACCGTTGCCGTGCCCATGACATTAAAATTATACTAGGCGATTTTAATGCCAAAATTGGAAAGGAGAATATCTTTGGCCCAACAGTCGGGAAATTCAGTCTCCACAGTGAAACATCTGACAATGGTATGAGACTGATAGACTTTGCAGCTGCAAAAAACATGGTAGTTAGCAGTACCAGATTTAATCATCTCGATATTCATAAGGGCACCTGGCTGTCTCCAGATCAGAAAACAAGAAACCAAATTGATCATGTTGTGATAGATGGAAGACATTCATCGAGCGTGTTGGATGTACGATCGTTCCGAGGCGCAAACATTGATTCGGACCACTACCTTGTTGCAGCAAAGGTACGCACCCGTTTAAACGTAGCAAACAAAGTACGAACAGACACAACACGAAAGTTAGACATCGGTAAGCTGCAATCACAACAGATAGCCACAGCATATTCCACTCAACTAGGCCAATTGCTTAATCAAAGCCCTCCTCATCCCGATAACATATCAGCGCAATGGCAAAGCATTGCCCACTCCATGCAAGCAGCCGCAAAATCCATACTTGGATACCAGAGACCTCCACCAAGGAATCCATGGTATGATGAGGAGTGTCGTGCTGCCACCGAAGAGAAAAATGCGGCATATAAGGCTACTTTACAATCCGTAGCAACGCGTAGCGCACGAGAGAGATACAGGGAGAAAAGGAGAGAGGAGAAACGTCTTTTCTGCAGGAAAAAGAGAGAGATGGAAAAGCGGGAGTGTGAAAAAATCGAGATGTACAGGAGCCAGAATGAAGTCCGAAAATTCTACCAAAGAGTCAAGCATCAAACTGATGGCTTTGGTACAGGCACATCCTCCTGTAGAGACCAGCAAGGTAATTTGGTAACTGATACAGATAGTGTACTCAGGATATGGAAAGAACATTTTTCAAATCTGTTGGTATCCAATAGCAGCGAAGACGACGAAGATACCACAGTCCCAATCCCAGAAGATGGTATTGAATGTATACCGCCCAGCCAAGATGAGGTAAAGACAGCAATAAATCGGCTGAAGAATAATAAGGCAGCAGGGGCCGATGGCTTACCAGCCGAGCTGTTCAAAACCGGAGGCGACACGCTGATAAGGTGTATTCATCAGCTAGTTAGCACCATCTGGCAGGAAGAACGAGTACCCGACGATTGGAACCTGAGTATCCTGTGCCCCGTCCACAAGAAGGGAGATAAGACTGTATGCTCTAACTATAGGGGCATAAGTCTACTCCCTATTGCCTACAAGATCGTGTCAGGGATATTGTGCGAACGACTAAAGCCAATGGTCAACGAGATTATTGGACCATACCAATGCGGCTTTAGACCTGGCAAGTCCACCATTGACCAGATATTTACCCTGCGGCAAATCCTGGAGAAGACCCAAGAGATGCAGATCGACACCTACCACCTTTTTGTCGATTATAAAGCAGCCTTCGACAGCCCGCTGCGCTCAAAGGTATTCCAAGCCATGTCTGAATTTGGTATTCCCGCAAAGCTCATCCGGCTTTGTAAAATGACTTTAACTGACACGAGGTCCTCAGATAAAATAGGAAAGAACCTCTCCGAAGAATTTGGTACCAAAAGAGGCTTCAGACAAGGAGACAGCCTTTCGTGTGACCTCTTCAACATCCTGCTAGAAAAGGTTATACGAGAGGCAAACGTCAAAAGAAGTGGCACAATCTACACCAATAGTCACATGTTACTTGCTTATGCTGATGATATAGACATCATGGGTCGATCAGTAAAAGAAGTAACTGATACCTTTATAAAGGTCGAAGGAGAATCTGCTAAAGTGGGTCTGGCGGTAAACGGTGAGAAGACCAAGTTGATGGTGTCGACGCGCAATGGGTCCATTGAGCTCGGACCGACTGTGGAAGTTGGTTCCTATAATATTGAGGTAGTAAAAGACTTCGTCTACCTCGGCACCTCCGTCAACACAACAAACGACATCAGTTGTGAAATAAAAATAAGAATTGTATTGGCCAACAGATGCTACTTTGGATTAAGTAAGCAGTTTAAAAACAAAGCCACATCTCGTCAAACAAAAATAACGCTCTACAAAACACTGATACTACCCGTGCTGATGTATGGCTCCGAAGCCTGGGTACTTGCGCAAGCAGACATGGCAGTGCTTGGTGTGTTTGAGAGAAAAATTCTTCGAAAGATCTACGGACCAATCTGCGTTGACGGTGAATATCGACGTCGCATGAACCACGAGCTGTATCTGCTATACAACGACATCAATATTGTTAAACGTATCGAGATGCAGCGATTGCGTTGGCTAGGCCATATCATAAGAATGAGCGATGATGAACCCGCTAAAAAGGCGTATGAATACATGCCACATGGCGGTGCACGCAGAATTGGCAGGCCAAGGAATAGATGGCGCAAACAAGTGGATGATGAGATGAAAAGGCGCGGTATTCCAGAGTGCAAAGCAACAAATAGAGAGGAATGGAGATCTCTTCTTAGTTCGGCCTATAGAACAAATGTTCTGTAATGGGCCAGCTAAGTAAGTAAGTAAGTGGACTTGCCAGGTCTAAAGACGCATTGGTAAGGTCCAATTATTTGATTGACCATGGGCTTTAGTCGTTCGCATAATATCCCTAACACTATCTTGTAGGCGATAGGGAGAAAACTTATGCCCCTATAGTTAGAGCATACAGTCTTGTCTCTTTTCTCTCAGGTTCCAATCATCGGGTACGCGTTCTTCCTGCCAGATGGAGCTAACTAGCTGATGCATACACCTTATCAGCGTGTCGCCTCCGGTTTTAAACAGCTCGGCTGGTAGGCCATCAGCTCCTGCTGCCTTATTATTCTTCAGCCGGTTTATTGCTGTCTTTACCTCATCTTGGCCGGATGGTACACATTCAATACCATCTTCTAGGATTGGATCTGTGGTATCATCGTCGACTTCGCTACTATTGGATACCAACAGTTTGGAAAATGCTCTTTCTATATCCTTAGCACACTATCTGTATCAGTTACCAAATTACCTTGCTTGTCTCTACAGGAGGATGTGTCAGTCAGGGGTGCCAAGTTGGTGGTTTTCCCGCTACTTGTGGTGATTTTTGGCGTACAAAAACCACTGTTTAATCAGGAATGTCAACTTTTTTAAGGTAAAAATCGCTACAGACCTATAGTGCGTATGTGGCTGTAGCGATTTTTACCTCGGAACAGTTGCCATCCCTGGTGCCAGTGCCAAAGCCATCAGTTTGATGTTTCACTCTTTGGCAGATTTTTCGGACTTCATTCTGTCTCCTGCACATCTCGATTTGTTCACACTCCCGCTTTTCCATCTCTCTCTTTTTCATGCGGGAAAGACGTTTCTCCTCTCTCCTTTTCTCCCGATACCTCTCTCGTGCGCTACGCTTTGCTACTGATTGTACAGTAGCCCTATATGCCGCATTTTTCTCTTCGGTAGCAGCACGACACTCCTGGTCATACCATGGATTCCTTGGTGGAGGTATCTGGTATCCAAGTACTGATTTTGCGGCTGTTTGCATGGAGTGGGCAATGTTTTGCCATTGTCCTGATATATTATCGGGACGAGGAGTGCTTTCATTAAGCAGTTGGGCCAGTTGAGTGGAATATTCTGCGGCTATTTGTTGTGATTGCAGCTTACCTATATCCAACTTCCATGTTGTCTCTGTTCGCATTTTCCTTGCTACGTTAATCTGGTACGTACATGCAACAAGGTAGTGGTCCGAGTCTATGTTTGCACCTCGGAACGATCGTACATCTAACACGCTTGATGCATGTCTTCCATCTATCACAACGTGATCAATTTGATTTCTTGTGAATATCGAGATGCTTAAATCTGGTACTGCTAACTACCATGTTTCTTGCAGCTGCAAAGTCTATCAGCCTCACACCATTGTCAGATGTTTCGCTGTGGAGACTGAATTTCCCGACTGTTGGGCCAAAGATATTCTCCTTTCCAATTTTGGCATTAAAATCGCCTAGTATAATTTTAATGTCATGGGCAGGGCAACGGTCATAAGTTTCTTCTAAGCGCTCGTAAAAATATCTTTGGTCTGTTCGTCCTTGTCTTCAGTGGGAGCATTAGCGCAAATAAAGCTGATGTTGAAGAATTTAGCTTTTAATCGAATTGCAGCGAGTCTTTCATTCACTGGGGTGAAGCTGGAGACCAGATGTTTTAACCTCCGACCAACTACAAATCCGCAACCAAACTCATACTTTGTTTCATGGCAGCTATAATACAGTGCGTAACCTTTAAGTGTTGTTGTAACGCCTTTCCCGTTCCATCGTATTTCCTGTATGGCAGTAATGTCGGCCTTGTACTTTTCAAGTACATCTGCCAATGCGTAAACTGCACCTTCTCTATAAAGAGTGCGAACATTCCAGGTGCAGATTCGCAGATCATGGCACTTAAAATGTTTGCGGAGTCCGTCAACTTTATAGGGGTTTGTTTGTCTTTTCTTTCGTTTTTTCATAGTAGGCTGTTTTTTCTAGGGGAGGGTTACTAACCCGACGACCAAACCCAAGTTTTTAACGTTCTTATGGGTGAAAGCGCGGCACATGTTAGCTCACTACCTTAAACGGGTGTTAAAGGCAGTTCCCCAGGTGATACCACGGGAAGGCCAGTGTCCACTTGAGATGAAAGAGGGACCAAGATAAATCCTGGGCTTTGCCATGTTAAAGCCGGTCAGGACCGTTCCTTGGTATCTTCCATCCCCTAGGTTTTCACAAGGACTACATTTGATGTAAATGTAAAAAAAAATCATCGAACAACCCTCAAACTGCACAAAGGCAAACGATGTGCAATATGAGTCGCTTCTTTCGATAAATATCATGCCCGCCATCAATATTAGTCGGCTACCCTAGGATTTTTTAGTGCTTTATTATGTCAAGGACCATGGACTTACCCATGCTGGAAAACGGTAACGGTGGAAACGAGTTTAAAAAAATAAACCATTTCCTTCAAAGTGACGCAAAATCCATACTTGTGTACCAAAACCCATCACCTAAAAATCCATGGTACTATCAGGAGTGGAAACTGAAAAGAAGAACGCAGCATTCAGGGCAAGACTGTAGTCACTAGCAACACGAAGCGAGGAAAAATATCAGAAGAAGGGAAGAGAGCAAAGCGTATTTTCAGAAGGAAGAATAAATAGCAGGAAAATCGTACGTGTGAGAAACTCGTGATGTTCTGGAGTCAGAATGAAGTACAAAAAATTTACAGAGTGTAAAACACCAGACTGAAGGGTACGGTGCACGCACATTCTGCTTCAAAGATTATGAAGGGAAAATGGTAATTGATACATATAGCGTACTAAGAATCTGGGAGGAGCATTTCATGAAGCTTTTGGTATCGAATATGGGAGCCGTACTGTGGTTCAGAAGTCGATTTTCCTGGACAAAATCAGAATTTTTTGTCGTTATAGGACTTTTTAAAAATTAGGTCAAGGGCGTGGTACGCCACAAAATTTTCTCAATTTCGGACAATACGCCATTGTTGCATTTTTTTTTTAGGTAGGTAGGATTTAAAAAATTATTGTAGCGTTTACAAGGAGTGAGCTATTTTATTTTTCCTCAGGTACTAAATGTTAGTGAAATTCCAAGCTTAATGGACTAGTACTTTTAGGCAACAGCCAACGGTCAAAAATTTGGCTTTCGTAATATTATGCCCCCGTCCGGAGTTTTTTTCTTTTTTCTCCCATCGGACGCCTCCCCAGGTGGTGGATAGGGGAAAGCTCATCAGATATGACGGTACCGCAAAAATAAAATATGTGGGGCGAACCAAAAATAAAAGGAAAAAGGCAGCGTCTGATCGAGATTCGGCGGCAGCAAACAGCGTCTGTACTCCATTGGAGCGGCTGAATATGTAGACGGAAAACTATAAACCCCTCAGAAGGCAACGGAAAACCACTGAAGTAACATCCCTTGAAAATCGTACAACATGAACAATACAACGCAAAATACACGGCCCTCAGTCTCCGGCCAAGAGAGGGTGCTAAGAATCCCCGGAGGTAAAACCAAACAAAAATTAACAATTGGGACATGGAATGTACGAAGTCTTTATGAAACTGGAAAACTGAACATCAGTGAAATGAATCGTCTTAAAATAGACATATTAGGTGTTAGCGAAACATGGTGGAAGGACAGTTGTGATTTTAGATCAGAAAATGTCACTGTTTACCACTCAAGAAATCAGCGCGGCCTTCATAGAAATGGTGTGTGTATCATTGTAAAAAACCACATAGCCTCATGCGTAACTGGGTATGTTCCACTATCAGATAGAGTCATCCTACTCAAAATAATGGCAAAACCAATAAACATCAACATAATACAAATGTATGCTCCCACATGCGATGCAAATGCCAATGACATCGAGGAATTCTATAACAACATAGCGCAACTATTAGGAATGACAAGGCTGGTAACGATGAAGTTAAAGACATCACTGGGAAATATGGTCTTGGAGACCGAAACGAAAGGGGTGACCGACTTATCCAATTCTGCCAAGAAAACAATATGAAGATCATGAACACATTTTATCGTCTACACCCCAGGAGATTATACACATGGAAATCAACGCAAGACAACCATGGACATATAGTAAGAAATCAAATAGACTATATATTGATAAACAAAAGATACAACTCCTGTGTTTCCAAGTGTACAACATATCCGGGTGCAGATGTTCCAACAGACCACAATCTATTGGTCTCAAAACTGCGCCTCAAACTCGCGCTTATACGGAAAAAAAAATCCCAGCCAAAAATCGATATCGGAAAACTTAGCGATCCTACCATAAAAAACGAACTGCAACATCAAATCAATGGAGAATTAGAAAACATCAAGGAAGACAATCCAGATCTACTGTGGAAAAACCTAAAAACTACTATAAACACAGTAACTAAAAGCGTCCTAAGAAACCGATCAATGGCAAGAACTGAAGACTGAATAACAGACGAAATTCGAGAACTTCGGGAAGAAAGAAGTAGACATAAAAATAAAAATTATGAAAGGTACTGGGAAATAAACAAAGAAATAAGATCGGCAATCCGCGCAGCAAAAAATGACCAACTAAATAGAAAATGTCAAGAAATTGAATTTCTACAGTCCATACATGACGAATTTAACCTACATAAAAAGATAAAGGAATCTGCGGGGACGTATGGAAGAAAGACAAGTGCAATTATATTTAATGATAATAATGAAGCAGTGTTTGACATGGAGGGAAGAAAGACTATATGGAAAGATTATATAGAAACACTTTTTACGGATGAGCAGCGAGCACCTCTTGAGAATAATATAAGCAATTATCTAGTTGGATCATCAATAACATGATTAGAAGTAGAACGCGCCGTACAAACTCTAAAAGATAAAAAAGCCACCGGACCAGATGAAATACCCTCTGAAGTCTTAAAACTAATAGATTCCAGCAATAAAGAACTCCACATCACCCTTTTCAACAGTGTATACGACACTGGACAATATCCAGAAGATTGGCTCAAATCTACTTTCATAGTCATTCCCAAGAAAAACAATGCAAAACGATGTTGTGAATTCAGACTAATAAGTTTAATGAGTCACGTACTGAAAGTATTCCTAAAAATAATTCATCAACGAATATATAGCAAGTGCGAACATGCTATGGGAAAAACGCAGTTTGGGTTTAAGGAAGCTATGGGTACCCGAGAAGCTCTATTCTGTTTACAAATCTTAGTGCAGAAATGCAGAGAAGCCCAAAAAGATGTTTTCATCTGCTTCATCGATTATGAGAAAGCCTTCGATACGGTTAACCATGATAAATTAATGAACATTTTGACATCTATCGGAGTACAAGGAAAAGAATTACGATGTATTAAAAATTTGTATTGTAACCAAAAAGCACGAATCGACGTCAATGGTGAACAAAGTGATGAAATTATTATCTCAAAAGGAGTTAGACAGGGATGCATACTGTCCCCATTACTATTCAACGTGTACTCGGAAAAAATATTTCAAGAAACGCTAGATGGAGGAAATATTGGAATAAAAATAAATGGACATATTGTGAATAATATAAGATATGCAGACGACACCACACTACTGGCTGAGAGCATATCAGGTCTACAGAAACTTACAGAAAAATTGGCACTTACAAGTGAAAAGTATGGGTTAAAAATTAATATGAAAGAAACTAAATACATGATAGTAAGCAGAAAAAACGACCATCCCAACGTGAAGCTTACTATAAAGGAAACGGAAATCGAGAGGGTACACACATTTAAATATCTGGGAGTACTAATAAATGACCGTTGGGACTACTCAAAAGAAATTAACAGCCGAATAGAAATAGCGAGAGATGCCTTTTGGATGCCGTTGGGACTACTCAAAAGAAATTAACAGCCGAATAGAAATAGCGAGAGATGCCTTTTTTAAACACAAAAAAGTATTGACAATTCACGACATAAATGTGACACCTTCGCCAACCTGCTTTACACCAATGTAAAGGTAATATTTTCTTCTTCCGTTGACAGGCTTTGCCGTTGGAATACCCCTACTAGAAGCTGATATATGGAAAAATTGGGTATATTACTGAATTTTGCAATATCTCGGTTTGCTCACTTACTCCAACATACTTTGCATCAATATAAACGAGATATTTTCTTCTTCCATTGACGGGTATTCCTTTTGGAATACTCCAACCAGAAGCGGAGATATTCGCATAAGAAAAAAACATCGACTTTTCTCCACATAAGCTTTTCGCTTATTCCGACTACTGAATATTATCCGACCATCACCAAATTAAATAAGCTTTTTCCTCTGTGGGACCCGCATCAACTCCCAAAAAATTCGTGACGATCCGATCAAAATTGCGACCTGTAGCGTGATTAAAAACAAATCGGAAAATGGGATGCATTACCGACTATTGCGATATCTCTGTTGTTTGAGCAGCTACGACAGCCTACTTTACATCGCTGTAAAGGTGATATTTTCTACTTTCCTTGCAAGGTTTTGCTTTTGATATACCTCTTAAAGAAACAAAGATATTGGCTTTGAAATAAGATGTTGACTTTTCTCAAAATAAGTGTTTGCCCATTCCGACCCCTAAATATTATCCGACCATCACCAAAATCAATAGGCTTCTTTATCTGTGAGACCCACATTAACCCTCAAATTTTCGTGACGATGCGATCAAAATTGCGACCTGTAGCGTGATTTCCAAAAAAATAGAAAAATGGGATGTATTACCGACTATTGCGATATCTCCGTTATTTGGTTACCTACGCATCATTGTAAAGACGGGATCTTCTACTTTTGCTTTTGGAAAGTTTTCAACCAAATCTGTGATATTCGTCAAAATAATTAAAATCGCATAAATGAAAATTGGGGTTCTATTTGCTAGTATTGTGATATCTTCGTTATTTGATCACCTACGAGCACCAACTCTACATCATTAAAAAGATTATATTTTGTACTTTCATTGTCAGGTTTTGCTTTTGGTAAACCCCATATAGAAGCTGAGATATTCGCTTTGGAAAAAAACGTTATCTTTTTATCCACCTAAGTTTTTTGCCCTTTCCGACCCCTAAATATTATCCGACCATCACCCTCCGGGACCCCCATCAACACCCAAAATTTGGTGACGATTCGATCAAAATTGCGACCTGTAGCGTGATTACAAGGTTTAGATGGACAGACGGACGGACGGACTGACGGACGGACACACATAGCCAGATCGACTCAGCTCGTCGAGACATTCATTTTGGTATATATAAGTATGGGTCTAGGACCATTATTTCGATGCGTTACAAACTTTTTGGCCAAAACCAACTTATAATACCCTCCCCACATAGTGGTGTAGGATATAAAAAGCGTAAAGTCTCATACCTTGGACACATACTTAGAAATAACAAATACAAGATTCTACAAACAATCCTTAAGGCAAAAATCGACGGAAAGCGCGGAAGAGGTGGAAAAGAAACAACCTGGCTCAAAAATATCCAGACATGGACCGGCTATAATGATGAATACACTCTTTTACAAGCCGCTAAGAACAGGGAGCTGAACATCATTGTGTAACAACAAATAATTATAAACATATACATTATATCATATATGTATCATTGAAATATTATTGTACGATCACCAATATCCGAATAATGGATGAGTAAATAAAGAAGAAGAATATTATGCCCAAACTTAAGTTTAAATTGCTATATGGATTATATCGGTCCACGCCTTCAGGTACCTCCCCCACAAAAGTTCGAAAATGTTCGGAAAATTTTTGCGCATGATAACTCTTGAAGGGAGTAACCTATTTGGTCCATACATTGTACATCGTGAAATTTCTACCAGACTAGATGAGGTTCCAATTGGACTTAATCGGTCCCACACAAAATATCGGAAATGTTCAGTTTAGGACCTGCTCTCGAATCGCTTTGATTTTTGTTGTAACAACTTGTATTCACTGCCTCCATACGACGGTACAAGTTTACCAGGGGCAAGTCCATACTTCCTGAGAAAATAGCCTGAAAGTTGAAAAACAAACCCTATGATACAGTGTGTAGTGGTTGGAGTGCAAGATAAATCTCGAACGGAACTGCAGTCCAAAATTTTTCGTTATATTTTGTCCAAACATAGTTTAAGTTCGAAGATAAGCCATATCGGTCCATTCCCTCATGTACCTCCCCCAAATATGTTCGGAAAAATTGTGCGCACAACAGCTCTTGATGGGAGTGGCCGATTTCGTCTATACTTTACACATCCAAATATACCCAGCAAAATAAATTGGAAGTAGTGCAATGTGGACTAGTTCTGTCACGGCATGTTTTGATGCAGTTCAACCGGAGTCGTGAAAAAGGCACTCCAGTCCTCACATTTTAACCGCATTTGGATGCAATCCAAAGAATCACATCCACTTGTCACGTTTTAACAACATCCGGATGCAGTTCAGCGGAGTCGTAAAAAAGTCACTCCAATTCCTCACAATTTAACAGCATCCGGATGCAGTCCAAACGGAGTCGTGAAAAAGGTACTCCGTTCGCTACATTTTATTAGCAGTTGTTAGAGATCCCTACATGTACATTAATCAGTTTGTACATCTCTACAGGCAGCGGCATACATTTTCCAAAAAGTGATAAGCGTGTTAACATATTTCCAAACATTTGCTAATACAAACTAAATAATATTTAATTTGTTAAAGTTTTTCCGGTAACTCACGAGAAGAAAATTTCCGAATGGAGTGCTGTTGGAGTACATGTCGAAATCTTAACTGGTAATGGGAAGGCAACCCATTTAGCAAATGAAGTAAAAACAGTTCAGCTTGGAACAAATGGGAGCGGAGGAAACACGCATGTTTGCGTTTGAATTCAATGGAGAATTTTCATAATTTGTGTTAATGTAATAAAGTTCTTAATATTTTTGTTTTACACAAATAATAAATGCATTTTATTTGTTCTGGCATATTTTGTAATGGCTTGCACAATTTTCGCAAAATGCCTGTATCAAAACACGTGCTTTGGACTGCCTCCTATTTTACCCCAAAGGGTTAGTTAAAATGCAATGCCAAAGGGTCAGTTAAAATGCAATGCCAAAGGGACAGTTAAAATGCAGTGCCAAAGGGTCAGTTAAAATGCAGTGCCAGAGGGTCGGTTAAAATGCAGTGCAATGGAGTGCCTCTTTCAGTAGTCACGCTCTTGTAAAAATCATGAGTGAAAATGCATAATTTGATGCACTTCCAGATCACTTGTACATATCATTTAACTGCCTCTTTGGAGGCAAACATTTTGCTGGGTATCTACCAGATCAGGTTCGAATATGGACTTTATTTGTCCACTCCTTCGGGTAACTATCATACAAAATTTCAGATAAGTTCACTTTAAGACCTGCTTCCGACTCGCATTGATTTTTGTTGAAGCAATTTGCATTCGCTGTCTCAATTTCGACGGTAAAAGTTTTTTAGAGGCAAGTCCATACTTCTAGAGAAAACAGACCGAAAGGTTTGTCATTTTGTAGGAAAGAGGGGTGAGGCATATGGTAACCCTTTGCCTCTCAGCACCCTCTCTCACCTACAAACTTACAATTGCCGCAAGTAAACTCGCCTAATGTAAATTGGGACTTTCAATTCACTTGGGCTGAGGGTATATTTCTGTCTGCAAAGCCGACTGATACTTTTTTACTTGTTTTATTTTCTATTCTTAAATGTGTGTTCAATATAATATTTTTGGTGCTATTAGCGATTTCTATTGTCATGGTAACTTAGAGTCGCACTGAAAACTCGTGAAATAAAAAGATAAAATACCCCAAAAAAGATAATACCCCAATTATCTTTAATAAATAATTTTTCTTTTTTGGGACATCTTTTTTGAACCACTCCAAAACGTTGAGATGTTACGCACTGAGAACCAAAAATTCATTGGTACAGGTAATTCTGCGGAAATATATGATTAAATCGTATAAAGTACCGAAAACTGGATGGTAACCCTATATGGAGGCTGTGTTCAAAAGTAAACCGATATCACATTTTTATAAGGTGGTATTCTGAAATCTGAGTTCATTACTAAAACCTATTCGGTATGAATATATGGTTAATATCTGCCGAAATATATTGAGATATGAATCATATAAGGAATATACCACATCATGGACCAATACTGAAAAATTTTCGTAAATAAGCGAATAAAGTTGGACAATGTGTTGATAACAGTAAAATACTTTAATTAGGATAATTCGTTACATGGAAACCACGCCAAAACTTCGACTACAATATTTTTGTTAGGATGTTCATAGGCCACTAGGACCCATTGATAAAAACACTGAGGAGATTTGCCACAACCGAAAATTTTAATGTTTTTGTCAAGGAATTAACCGCAGACGTTCTGAGTGCTTACCACTGCAAGCAAGCATTCATGATGACAACACGTACCCGCTATTGAAATGCAACACGATCCGATAAGTAGACGGAAAGTTTGCTTAAAGAATGTACCGACATAGTCCGTCCTGCAACTGGATCTAATATTGAAAGTCTTTCCTTTCTATAATTTTCGGTTCAACCAGCTATTATCCTGAGATAATCTCAGGAAGCAAGAATTATACGAATTTTTTATCGTTGTAATCCGAATCACAAGACTAACTTCGATAAAAATGTTAGAACAATTCTCAAGAAGACCTCAAACTGCACTGTGGCGAATATGTTGAACTTTTGTGAAGAAGGTCAGCGGAGAAGTTGTCCGATATAGTCCACCTTCGAACTTGTTTCAAGATTATGAAAAAAATTATAATGTACAAAGGTTGGAACAATGTCAGTCAATCCTTTCGATAGTTTTCGTGACCAACAGCCTCATAAGTTGTCCACCGAAGGGAAGGATTTGGCGAAAGTGCACCAGCCAAAGACAGACATAACCAGTTTAAGGAATAATAGTTCTGCCTACATACATATGTGTGTATGTACATTGTACATTGGGGTTATAACTGTTCCGTATTTATATAGCCTTTTCCCCTACCATTAAAAAGTTTCCGCACCGATTGCATACACATTTTTCATTTCAGTTTTTATACCCTCAGCATTTATGCTAACGAGGGTATATACACTTTCATACGCGCAAAATGTGCTTCATCGAAATAATGGTTTTAGACCCCAAGTATGTTTGGACGAAATGTGTTTCAGACAATTTGGAGTTAATTTAGCCATGTCCGTCCGTCTGTCTGTCGGTCTGGCTGGAGCGCACGATAACTCTCGAACGGATTAACCGATTCGGTCCAAAATTTGGCTTTCGTAATATTTTGTCCAAACTTAGTTTAAGTTCGAAGATGTTCGGAAATGTTGGGAAAAGTTGTGCGCACGACAACTCTTGAAGGAAGTAACCGATTTGGTCCATACTTTGCACATCGTGAAATTTCTACCAGACTTAGATGAGGTTCTAATATGGACTCAATCGGTTCACTCCTTCGGGTACCTCCCACGCAAAATTTCGGAAAAATTCAGTTTAGGACCTGCTCTCAAATCGCTTTGATTTGATCTTGTAGCAACTTGTATTCACTGCCCTCCATCCGACGGTACAAGTTTCACCTGGGGCAAGTCCATACTTCCTGAGAAAAATCCTGAAAGGTACAAAAAACCCCTATGACACCGGGTGTAGTGGTTGAAGCAAAAGATAACTCTCGAAAGGATCTGTCAATTCAGCCCAAACTGTGGCCTTGGTAATATTTTGTGCAAACTTAGTTTAAGTTCAAAGATAAGCCATATCGGCCCACCCCTTCAGGTACCTCCCCCACAAAAGTACAAAAATGTTCGGAAAAATTGTGAGCACAATAACTCTTGTGTAAAGGGTCCATCCTTTACACATCCTAATATATCTATCAGATATAGATCAGGATCGACTATGGACTATATTTGTCCTCCCACACAAAATTTTGGATAAATTCACTTTAAGACCTGCTCTCGAATCACTTTAGTTTTTGTTGAAGCAACTTGCATTCGCTTCCTGAATTACGACAGTAAAAGTTTCTTCAGGGGCAAGTCCATACTTCTAGATGAAACAGCCAGAAAGCTGTAAAAACCCCTATGGTGCTTATAGGTCCACTCCTTCCGGTACCTCCCCCACAAAAGTTCGAAAATATTCGCTAAAATGGTACGCGCGATTTCTCATAGACGTAGCAACCGATTTGGTCCAAACGATGGATCTCTAAATATTTTCGAACTTAGTTTATGTGCAAATTTATTTGTTCAATCCTTGTGGTACCACCCACACAAATGTTCAACATTTTTGTGTGGTTAAGGGTCTGTTCGATGATTCTTTGGACATATTTACCTAAGGTTTTCCCAGTGGCCCTGTTTACAGCGATATTATGTTTTTCGTGGGCTTTTTTGAGCTTTAATCCTATCCATACTTTTGTCGATTCATACGCCCAAAATTTTGAAAACCAGAATCGGAGAAAAATGTAAAAAATCTAATATTTTCAAAAGTTTTTTGCTATTTTCGCCAAAACGGAGCATTCATAGACAGTACGTATGTTTCAGAAAGTTGTTTGCTGATATTTTTGCTACATTAATATGGTTAATCCTTTTCTTGAATTTTCAACGGTTTAGTATCTATGGAGCAGAATTCGAGAAAAGAGGATAACAATCGCAATTGTATTGCTGATTTGGCCATTAAGAACCGTTTCTACAGTGTTCGTCTTTTCTAGAAAGTTGTTTGTTGAGACCTAAGGTACATTTTTGTAGGTGATTGTTTGCTTCAATTCTGATCGGTTTGATATCTGTAGCCTAAAATCCGAGAAAAAATTATAAGGGATATTTCAACTTGACGATTTTGACCTTGAAGAAGACGTTGAATAGATTTTATGTGTTCACAATTATTATTCTCTAAGGCGAGAGCTTCAACTTTGCTTCCACGAGTAAACCCAAATTCTCAGCGATTTAGAAGATATGAGCCTGATAAATGAACGTTTTTAACATCAATGCATCAGACCTTTCTGGGCCCATAACCGCGAAATTTGAAGTGATATGAAAAATCGCCGGGACTCGTGTCTTCTTATTTTTGATCTTCTATCACGCTGTGGTGTCAGAATATGGTTAATAAATCATGACTCAAAAAATGACACACAGTGTAATAGAACATTGTTATTAAATAAGCTCTTTATTATTGAAATTTAATATAAACTTCAATATCGGAAAAATCCTCATACGTCCAATACATACATTTCGTCATATCGCGATATTTTAAGCGTTTATTTTAACATAAATAAAGCATATGGTAATATTCAAAAAAGTTTTGCAATCGTTGAAGTTGAGGTTTACCATTTAATAAGTCGCGAACTGTTAATATATTTTATAAAATATGAATATATTTATATTAATTGAAGTGTTTTAGCCATGATCTCATAATATGGACCGTAACAAATAATTTTCGTGGAAGCTGCGTTGGTGGTAATATTAAAAAATAGGTAAAAATGTGTTGAAGTTTACAAGTTTTTTTGTGTTCTTTCTTGATTTCTGGTCAAACCACGGAAAATTCACACATAAACTCAAAGAAAGAATTGAAGAATACCCTTTGGGAAACATGGTTCTAATGTATGACTTCTCGATATACACACTGCATCCCCCTAAAATCGATGCTGACATTTTGAAGTTTTGAAAACTGGGTTTTTCGAATTTTTCTTATAAATAGTGGGTGCAACTAGATAATAATCCAAACTAGTTTATAGGATTGTAGAACTCGCGATTCCACGTCGTTCGATGTATATCTCATGAGTGTGCTCCGTACAGCTTCCTAGTAATAGGAGTCCAAAGGCGAAAATTTGGTACGTAAATTTTCGGAAAAAACCTATTTTTTGGCTTTAAAATTTACAACTGTCGTACAGGTACCCCTGAACCCCGCGTGATTTTAGTTTTTTTACGTGCCGGATCTAATGAGCTCTTCCGCGGTCGAATCCATCCACTAAAACGCCGGATATAGATACCTTGAAAGTAGGAAAATCTGCAAAAATATATTTTGACAATTCCGCGAATTGAACCGCGATTTTCTTTGATTATTTTTGCATAACTGTAATTCTTTATACGCGATTATAATATTTGCCAAAAAGGTGTGTCACAAATTACAAAGATTCAGGAGTAATATCCCTATTTATACCAAAATAGAATGCTGTGGCACATCCGCAGTTCTTGACGAATCTGTCTAAAATAATTTATATTGACGTATTTTTAATAGGGGGCCATTGAAATCGGATGCACCTTATCATCATATGCATATCGCGTAATTTTTTCCCACTTGAAGGTTTTTTGAATAATAAGATGCAACTGATGGCACACTTTGGCCGCTGAATGAAACATGGGAAAATCCATGCATATTGATAGACATGGACTCCCTGTATCCGAAAAGCACATGCAGCTCAACCGATTTTAACCAATTCGCGAATTATTCGGTTTTTAACTTCTATGTTTTTTCTTTGATTGTAATTTCAATATTACTCTCTACTTCTTATTTCTATTGCTTATCACAGAAAGCAAATATACTTTCACGATGACTAATTACTTTTCTCGTAGAAGTTTAAGCAAAATACTTCAGGATTTGAATCGAAATTTAGCGAAATAATAGAATAACTCCCAACATTGATTTTTCAAATTTTTCGTATTTTACCAAAAATATATTTTTGAAATAATTTCCAACAATAAGTTTCCGTTCTTTGTTGTTGCTTTAATATGCAAGTTATAAACGCGATCTTTATAATTTTGGTCTCACATTTTTCTACGCGTTGTCTAGATTCTGTACGTATTTTTAAATTATTTTTTTTAGAGATTTTTTGGACTCTGATTTAGAATAAATAAAATGTATTCCAAGATTTCTTCAATATTTTTTGATTTTCCGCGAAAATAAAAATAAATTTAGCAACTATTTTAGCATCTACGGATAGATATCAAATGCTGCTAACGATTCATATATACATGTTCATATTACAACACAATAGGAATTTTTAAATATTTTCTTCTTTACAAGAGAGTAAAACCGCATATAACTTTTGAGTGCAGCATCCAATTTTGTGAACGCGAACAGATTTGAAACCACGATTTTTTTCGTAACCCATGTACCAAAAATGGCGGATGTGCTCGCCAAAAAAGTTTTTAATTTTTTTTCTATGTAATTGCAAAGGAAATTTGAAATTTACCATATGTATACAAATAAATGTTTTTTCAAAAGCTAAAATCAAAAAATCATCTTAATAAAAATGTTAAGAACACATTTAAAAATCTTAGTCTTTTTTCATCGAATCGAACTAAAACATGCCTTTTTGTTATAAGGACAATATCCCGCACATGGTGCTGGCGTAGAATTTTTTGGTTATAGCCCTAATGTACATACTAGTATATCTACACCATAAATGCCAAAAGTTGTAACTAACAAAATAATAATTTTACAGAAGAAGCCAAAAACGTTATAAAATGAAAAACTGTTTTATGGAACATTAATCTTATGAAGGCGAGTATATGGAATATTATCAATCATATACAAATGGGAGCAAGTATTGAAACCAAAACCGCGGAAACGGTTGGTTTTGAGATCCGTCATTACAAAAAAATCTGCAATGTTATCCCATTTTCCGAAATGCCTTTCCTTGAATAGGATCGTTGTATTTTAAGAAGAATTTTGCAAGAGCATGTATTAGATTCAATCAAAAAACTAATTTTAACTTTTTTGGAGATACGACTTCGGGCATTTATGGTGACGATACAGTATTTAGAGCCACCTAATTACGTATGTAAGTAAAGTTTGGTCAGTCATCTAGACAGACAGATCCATTCGTCCAGCATACTTGAAGAGCAAATCCATTTCTTAAATATGGGAAGATTTTAAAAAAATGTGCAATATCTCATGGTTTTTAAGAACTGTCTACAACTTAGAATGGCCTTCAGTATTTTACATACTTATTTATATTTTCATCTTAAAATAATCATAACGTTTATTCACATATCTCTCATACTATGTAAGAAACATTATTTTACAACATTATTTTCTCCCCCTGAAGAATATTGTTGCATGCATACGTACACGTTTTGATAACCAATAATAACAGAACATATCCCTCGTATTGCTGTTTCTGTTAGCATTTGCTGAACCCCTGGCTTTTGGATTCTCATTGTACACACAAAATAAATCACTTTGTAAATATTTGTATTGTAAATGTATGAATGATTTCTCTTCTGTACCGGAGAGGAACACACAGACATATAAATGTTGAATGCTGACAACAAAGGAAAAACATATTTGCTTTCACTCTTGTTTGTTAAAACAAACATCAGCGGTTCCACAAAGGCTTGTCAAAAGAAATAAGTCAAAATGTCAACAGCTTGTAATACTTTTGAATGATTTTCACATTTGCCAAAGTAAAATATTTGTTATCGAGGTTCACGTTGAAGGGATATTAAATCGCAGAAAAAATGGATTTTCAAAATTTAATAAGAAGTATAAAAGTTCTCAAGAATTTGATAAAGAATGTTGTTGTTTAAAACAATATTTAATATTAAAATATAATAGTAAAAAATTATAGTACTAATCAATATTGTTACGGAACTTGGGTTGAACTTAATTCCGTGTAGACGTCAGTTGCTCTGGACTTGCTCACGCGAGGGACTACGATAGGAACTATGTTGCTGCATGCTGCGCGAACACAGCCCCCAGTGAGTCGTCGTAGTCAGATTACGAAACTCCTTCGTCGTCGGATTACGAAACTCCCCCGCAGTCCCCCCAACAGCAGCCGCACGCGCAGCATTTAACACCAGCCGTTGTTGTTCCAATCCCAGAAAATGCATCCTTTTTGCAATTTAATTGCAATGGGCTTCGAGGTAAGATCGATGAAATAGTGGACTTTATTAATCGGAAGAAGAGCAAGGTCGCGGCGGTGCAGGAAACCATGCTGAACGACCACAACTCAGTAGGTTGTGATGGTTACAATGTAATAAGGAAAGATCGCACCAGATGTGGAGGTATGGGGATTAGCTTTCCTCTTGCACCAGTCTGTTCAATACAGACCTATCTCGTTTGAACCTGCCTCTAATGACCCGTACATGGAATGTATTTGGGTAGCAGTCAGGTGTGGAACTGCCGAGATAGAGTTGCTGAACGTATATCAGATCTCAGATTATAAGCCTGACATTAGCCCGATTTTGGAAGGTCATAATCGTCTGGTCCTGGGGGACTTTAATGCGCATCATGAGATGTGGCATTCAGCCCTCGGAAACGACCAGAGAGGTATAGCGCTGGCTGAGCAGATTGATAGCTCTACGTTTTTCGTGGTCAATGAGGACGCGCCTACCAGAATTAGAGGAGCGTGTCACAGTTTGCAAGACATAACCATCATGTCACCTGGTCTGACAAATGACGTCACCTGGCAACCCGTCATTTCCCTTGAATCATACCATCTCCCCATAATTGTCTCCATCAGCAGACCACCCGATTTCATCACCTCTGAACGCCACACATTCGTCAATCATGGGAAAGCTGATTGGCCGAGTTTCAGAGAGTTCACCAATCACCAATTCAGAGAATTGCCCAATCCTTCTAATGTTCGGGTGGCGGAAAGGACGTTCCGAGACATCATCAATGCTGCAGCCGCTCTCCATATACCTGCTGGTCGAATACCCGAAGTAAGACGAAATTTCCCAGCAGAGGCGACGGGATTAGCAAATGAGCGTGATGAGCTTTGTCGAACCAATCCCGACGACCCCAGAGTCAGGGAGCTGACACTGGCAGTTAACAGGCTGGTCGGCGTCACATTCGACATCACTTTCATGTCGTCCGCGCATGCCACAGCTATCTGCGATAAACTGAAATGTAGGAACTTGTCCTCAAGTCCCTAGCCGGCAGCACTTGGGGTGCAGATAAAGAAACCTTGTTGACCACGTATAAAGCGATAGGTCGGTCTGCGGTTAGCTATGCGGCGCCAGTTTGGTCCCCGAATCTATGTGACACGCAGTGGGATAAGATTCAAATTTGTCTGAACGCCGCCCTGAGAACAGCAACAGGGTGCCTCCTCAAATCTACAGTGGACCATCTACATGAGGGGCAAAGATTCTTCCAGTACGACAACATAATGAGATGCTATCGTTGCATTACTTGCTGGGGTGTTACCGTGAGAGCCATCCCAATCACCATCTGCTGGCCACAAGAAGGATATTCATGCTATAGAGACGACGGTCCAACAATATAGGAGAGAACCTCTAGATCAACAGGCATATCAGGCAGGTTTGAGCAGCATTCACACGGACACAGTTGCTAAGACCATAATCAATTATTGTGTGAATGCAGTCATCGGAGCACATCCCCCATCTATCGCAGCTGAAGAGCGTCAGCTGCCACGACAAACCAGAGTAGTTTTGGCTCAATTACGCTCGGGATATTGCAGTCGCCTAAATTCCTATTGGGCGGGAATCGCAAGACCACTGCCCAGTATGCGGCATGGGCCCGCACGATACTAAGCATCTATTCAACTGCCCCGCCACGCATACTCATCTGACTCCAGTGGATCTGTGGCTACATACTATCGAAGCCAGATTGAATAGGAGAACGAACATACAAACATAATAATAAACAAGTAAGAAAAGTCTATAGTCGGACGAAGCCGACCATGGGATACCCTATACCACTATCCCTGGACAATCGCTCTCCACGGAACTTCTTTCAATGATTGTGAAAATTTAATTATCAAATATCAGAGATGTAATGTATAATACTTATGACCAAAACCAAAAAGTTATCTAGAATGACAAAGAAATTTTTGTAGCAGGAAAGGAAAATTTAGTTCACGTAAAATGTCATCAAACCCACTTATGTAGTACTACTACTTCCGTTGTTTAACCGCTACGTTATTGAAATTTTCACCGATTTCACACAAAAGTTTCAGTCCATTTAACCCGCTAAGTATTATCTGATCTTCACGTTGGTTTGTACGCTTCTTCTTCATCATAAACTCAAACTTTGTTTAAAATATTGCGGGTTATTATTTTGACCTACAGAGCCGGTACAAAATTGGTTAAAATTTTGTTTTTGGTCCATTTCATCCCCTGAACATTTCACGATCATCACCAAAAACTAATCATTTCTATTCTGGCCCGAACCCAACCTCCTTAAACAATTCGTTAAAATCGGTCCATAATTGCGGACTTAAGCTTGTTTACAATTTTTAATGGACGGACACACATCGCTAAATCGCTTTATCTCGTCGAGATATGAATTTCGGCATACCAAATAAGGGGTCTAGGACGAATATTTTGTGGTGTTACATAAACTTTTGGAGAGACAATAAGTAGCATGGGATAAAAATGTGGTTCTCTACACAGAACCCATTATACATATATTAGGCAGTAGGCCTGTTATCTAGCAAACACTCTATTGCAATTTACATCAGAGGAAAGGTCAGTAGTTTTTTTCCATATGTAGGCTACGAAATATATATGTCCTCAAGGAATTAAAATATCGACCAAAAATAAAATTTTTATATTTTTCATACAAAAGTAATGGTCCTTTTCACCCGCTAAAGAATATCAGATCATCATTCAAATTTGTAGGCATCTTTTTCGACCTACACTCTTACCCGGTGCAAAATTTCGTGACTATTGATGTATAATTGCGACTTCTAGCGAGTTTATTATTACACTACAAACAAATAACGGAATATATTAGGCTGTAACTCTGTTATCTGATCATGCATACCAACATAATTGGCATCAATTGAAAGGTCAAGCGTTCCACTTTCAAGTATATCTCACTTGTCCGGAATGTCACTTCCAGGAATTAAGATATAAGCTGTATATTACAAATTTTCACAATATTCACACAAAAGTTTTGGTCCATTTAACCCTCTAAATATTATCCGATCGCCATCTCAAATTGCAAGCTTCTTCTTTGTGATATACTCTTACCTTTTTTAAAATTACGCGTTGATCGGACTATTATTGAGACCTACAGAGCCGCTAGAAAATTGGATAAATATTATGTTTTTGGTCCATTTCACCCGCTAAATATTTCACTATCATCACCAATAAGAATAGGGACATATTCTGATCTGAACCCGACCTCCATACAAAATTTCGTGACGATCGGTCCATAATTGCGGCCTGGAGCGTGTTTACAATTTATAATGGACAGACGGACGGACGGACAGACACACATCTTAAAATCGCTTTATCTCGTCGAGATATGAAGATTGGTATACCACATTGGGGGTCTCCGAGGAATATTTCGCGGTGTTACATGAATTTTTACCAAAACAAACTTATAATACCCTTTTCCACATTGTGGTATAGGGTATAAACACTGTTACAACAACAACAACAACAACAAAACCCTAGTAGGGTTTTGTCCTGTCAGTTCCAGTTCGGATTTTATGGCCTCATCTAAACCGGGCTAAATCTACATTTTTTTGCATTTATCGGGCCTTTATCTAGGAACCGATTAGGTATTTGGTCTTGCTGTCTTTGCCAATATTGTAGCCCTAAACTAGTAGAACTTATCTGCGCGGATAACAAACCACATAAGAAAAACTCCATCTAAGGCATCAAAATCGATAAAAACTCGAAAAGTTTACATGATTGATGAAATTCTGGTCCGTATCAGCTAAACTACTGGGATATGAACCAGGTAACCGTTTGCAAAAATATTCCAAATAAAGATCTCAGCAATTCTTCAGAACATTCTGAAACTCTAAAATGGTTACTTCATGTTGTTTCAGCGTTATTTTTCATCATATCTTTTACAACACGTATTTTAAATACAGTTGACACCCACAGTTAATTATCGTATTTCGGATTTCACCGCATTATTGACGTATTTATTAAATGGTCGTTGAAAAATATACTGAAGACAACGTGTTAGAGGCATTTTACAACAATGACATGTTCTGAAGAGTTGTGTACTACATTCCAGCGAATATTTTCCAAAATAAAACATTAAGAAAAAATTAACGGTTTTGTGGATATGTTGCGAAATGTACACAAATTACGGAAATTTTCGATATTTAATAAAATTTGCGGCGATAAATGTAGTTTTTCGAGTTTATTATTTCTCCAAATATTTTATTCGTTCTCTTATCTACAAATTTGCTTCAGAGGTCAGAAGAAGATTCGCATTAGTTTCAGAGATATAGCCCCGAAAAGCTTTAAAAAGTCAATATTTAACCATGTTTAAATGGAACCATAAAATCCAACCCAACTAGGGTTTTTGTCGTTTCCAAAAATCCTCAGTTCTATTTGTTTGCAAAAGATTACCTTAAAAGTGAATTTTACAGAGAGTTTTATTACCTGAATATTTTGTTAATATCAAAACCTGAATGTTTTGTAAGAATCTCATAAATTGTGAGAGGGAGTTAAATATTATTAAGAGCGAATATATCGTCAATATCATAACCTGAATATTTTGTACACACTACCAGCCATCTGAATGTTTTGTTAAGGGCAGCACGAAACTTTTGTAAACACTAGACATCGAATTTTGCATATTTTTTATTAATAAACATACGAAAATTCTGATTGGACCAAAATTCGTTTCGATGGAAACTGAATGCAGTGACAGCGTTATATTTTTTATTTTTTAGCATATCTGCATATATGGTGCACATGCAAAAATGTGAAATATGCAAAAAATATGCAACATATGCAACACATTAAGACAAAGAAAATATTGAATTTTACATAAAATTTTTCATATTTTATTAAATGGTATTACAATATATGTACATTAGGGTTAGTCATTTTTTCATTTTTTTTCGAATATCAAAAATCTGTGCAAATGGCATGTAGGGCAGGCAAAAATAATAAGAATTGCGTTTTTACTTTTTCGAAATTGTAATCGATGCACTAAAACCAACTAAAAAAATTATTTCCAAGAACAACTATTGCAGAAAAAAATTTCTCAAATTTAAAAATTAAAAAAAAAGTAAACTAAAAAAGTTTGTTTTTAGCTAAAGTAATTGCATTTTGTGCGGAACGTTTTTTCACAATTTCGAAAAAGTAAAAACGCAATTCTGCTTGTTTTTGCCTGCCCTATATGCTATTTCCACAGATTTTGAATCTAAAAAAAATGACTAACCCTAATGTACATATAACCATATATTACTACCCCACACTACACTATGATAAGGGGTATTATGTCTTAGTGAATTAATTTGCAACATGCAAAAGGAAACGAAATAGACCCTTAGTTAATTTTGGTGATCTGCACAGATTTACTTTCTGTGTCCGTCTGGTCAAGTATTTTTGTAAACAAGGTACAGGGCGAATTTATTGTCCGATTCGCCTGAAAATTGGAAAATATCATTGTTTCGGCGGTGTACAAATCAAATTAATTATTTTCTCGTGGTAGAAGTATAATAAATAATTTGTTTTGTTTATTGTTGAAGATTTAATCTCATTTTCGATTGCTTGAGTGGAGTATTCCCCCATTGGCTCAACTTCATTTATTACCCTCTATTACAGAGAGTAATGTTTTTCAAAACGAACTGACAGTGTTGCAAAATTTTACTGATCGCTACCAATATCATGATTTCATCCCGGCGAAGGGAATTATCAATTGGCTTCTCAGTTTTTGAAATGATGCTTTTTTAGTGAAAACCCGAACTCTTTAAGTGTCTAGTATTCTCATATGAATGAGAATCACACTCACTTTTCGGCTTTTCCAAAGAAACACCAAAATCAAAATATTCTGCAACATGTCAGCACGTATCAACTAAGAATTCGTCGAATTCTGTGAGTTGAAAATAACATCACCACAGTTGCCTGTGAGGTTGTTTTTGGAATTTTGTTTTTAAGAAAGCTCCATTCGTTGTTTTGTTTATGTTGAAGATTCAATCTCATTTAGGGTAATAAATGAAGTTGAGCCAATGGGGGAATACTCCACTCAAGCAATCGATAATACATAATTTTTAAATTGTAATTGCTAAAACCGAACACTTGAATAAAAGTAACAAGTAAAAAAGTGTTAAGCTCGGCCGGGCCGAACTTTTTATACCCTCCACCTGAACTAAAACGGAATAATTATTTTCTATCCTGTTTGAGGCGGAGATATTCTGTGACCACTGATACCTAAATAAGGTAAAAAATGCATATAGAAATGTCTTAACTCGGCTGGCAAGCTTATATGGGTATAAATCAAAGTGTGGACTTACATATGTTGATCATTGTTGGTGGAGAAGTTTTGTGATCACTGAGAACCTCAAATGGCGAATTGCAGCTACTTCGGTCTAAAATTGTACCTAAAATTCTCAGAATACCAAAAATCAGGAGGTACCATTATATGGGGGCTATACCTAAACATTGACCTATGTTCACAATTTTTAGTGCAGATGAGTTGTGACCACTGGAAACTTCAAATGGCAAATTTCAGGTAGTGCGGTCATAAAATGAAGCAAAAATCTTCAAAAAACCGAAAATCGGGAGGTAACGTTATATGGGGAGGTTATATGGGGACTATAACTTATGTTGGCAATTTTTGGAGGAGATGTTTTGTGACCACTGTAAAATTATAGCTAGTTAGGTTAAAAATTTTAGCTTAAATTCTCAAAATATCGAAAATCGGGAGGTACCGTTATATGGGGCTATACCAAAACATGGACTTATATTGACGATTTTTGGTGGAGCAGTTTCATGACCATTGATAACCTCAAATGTCAAATTACAGCTGGTTATGTTAACAATTGTAGGTACAATTCTCCAAATTCCGAAAATTAGGGAAGTACCGTTATATGGGGGCTATATCAAAACATAGTGGACAAGTTTCATGGCCATTGAGAACCTTAAATGTCAAATTACAGGTAGTTTGGTTAAAAATTGTAGCTAAAATTCTCAAAATACCGAAAATCGGGAGGTACCATTATATGGGGGCTATATCAAAACACAGACTTATATTGAAGATTTTTGGTGCAGAAGTTTCATGACCATTGATACCTCAAATGTCAAATTACAGCTAATTAGGTTAACAATTGTAGCTACAATTCTCAAAATACCGAAAATCGGGAGGTACCGTTATATGGGGGCTGTACCAAAACATGGATCTATGTTGACGACTTTTGGTGGATAAGTTTCATGACCACTGATAACCTTAAATGTCTTCTTCTTTATTTGCCATTCCGTATTCGGGTTTTAGCGATCATACAATTACATAATGATAATTTGGTATATTTAACAAATCAGTTTATTAATTTATATGGCGAAAAACAAAAATCCTTTGCAATTCCATTTGAAAAAAATTAACAAATTTTTTTTGGCTTATAGGCTAAGAAAAAAATTCTGGGTTCAAATCTGTTCGCGTTCACAAAATTGGACGATGCGCGCAACAGTTATAGCGGTTTTTATTCTCATATAAAAAAAATATTTAAAAATATCTTATTTGTTGTTATGAGAAAATGTATGTATAAATCGTTAACAGCATTCCATATCTATTCGTAGATGTTTAAATAGTTATAAAATTTATTATTATTTTCGCGGAAAATCAACAAATAATAAACAAATGTTGAAGTAAATCCAAATTATCCTGTACAAGAGTCCGTACAAACCTTCAAAAAATAAATTAAAAAATATATGCGGAATCTAGACAATGCGTAGAAAAATATTTAACCAAATTTATAGAGATTGGGTACATAAATTGCATATTATAGCAAAAACAAAAGAGAAAAACTTATTGTTGGAAAATATTGTTGCAAATATATTTTTTGGTTAGATTCGAAAAATTAGAAAAAAATATTTAGGAGTTCTCCAACTATTTCGCTAAAATCACATACAATAATTAATGTGTACTGCTAAAACTTCATCAAGAAATATGGTTTATCATCGTGAAAGCTTATTTGCTTACTGTGATAACTTATTAGGATAGGAAATTAAGAGTAATATTGAAATTACAATCATTCATAAAATGTGGAAATTAAAAAGCCTATTATTCGCGAATTAGTTAAAATCAGTTGATGGGCATTCGTTTTTGGATACAGCGAATCAATCTCTTTCAATATTTATGCATATTTCGATGTTTCACTCAGCGGTCAAAGTGTGCCGTCAGATGCACCTCACAATGCCAAAAACCTTAAAGTGGGCAAAAATCGCACAATTTGCATACGATTTTGATGCGCATCCGGTTTCAGTAGCAGCCATCAAAAATACGTCTATATACACATATTTCAAATAGATTCTTCAAGAACCGCGGATGTGCCTCCACATTCTATTTTTGGTAGAAAAACCCATATTACTCGCGAATCTCTGTAATTTATGACACGCGTTTTCGCACATATTATAATCGCGTATAAAGGATTCCATTTATACGATTTGTCAAAATACATTTTTGCCGCTTTTCGTATTTCCAAGGTATCTATATCCGCGGTTTTAGTGGATGGATTCGATCGCGGAAGGTCTCATCAGATCCGTCGCGTAAAAAAACTAAAGGAATTTAAATGGCATTTGTAAATTTTAAACGCCAAAAATAGGTTTTTTAAAAAAATTCACGCATCAAATATTGGCCTTTAGACTCCAATTAATAGGATGCTGTAAGGAGCACACTCATGAGATATGCATTAAATGACGTAAAATCATGAGTTCTATAATCCTATTATGAGTTTTGAATATTATCTTTTTGCGCGTCCGAATTATTAATAAAAATCAAAAAAACCCCGAAATTCCGGCTTCAAAATGTCAGCATCAATTTTAGGTGGATGCAGTGGATATATCGAAAAATGATACACTAGTATCATATTGTCCATGAAGTATTTTTTGAGTCTTTCTTTGGGCACATGTCTATAAAATGTTAGGTTAAACCAGAAATCGTAAGGTAATCGTTTAAAGTAAAGGTAGGAGATCGACTTTCGAGGCGAAGATCAGTAAGAGCAGGGGTCCCACTTTTGGGCCCAATGCTCTATAACATATTTGTTAGCGACATTCCTGAGCCTCCCCAGGGAGGCTTGCTTCTGTCTTACGCCGACGATGTCATTCTGGCGGTTTCTGGCCCTAGAGCTAATTCTCTGGGACAATGCCTTAATATATATCTGGACGAACTACACAGGTATTTCACAATGTGGCGCCTTAAACTTAATGCAGAGAAATGCTCAGCCATTGTCTTCAAAGGCAAATCCAAGATTGTTTATCCTAATTTTAATTCGTATGCACCTGTTCTTAAAATTGGGAATGAAACTATAAAAGTCACGGATAAAATCAGGTACCTAGGTGTTATTTTCTGTGAGAAGCTAGAGTTCATCCGACACTTGGATTTTATACTCGATAGAGCGAAAAAAATATACTTTGGCTACCATAGTGTTCTGCGTCATACCGGGGGTCTGGCCAACAGAATTAAACTATTAGTGTACAAACAGATCATTAGACCCGTAGTCTCATATGCCTTCCCAGTATGGTTTACCATATCATCTGCTAAAATGGAGCGGCTCAGGCGATGGGAACGGTCGAGTTTGACATATTGCTTGGGATTAAAACCTACCACCAGTGATGATGGAACAATTAAAAAACCCTCATGCAGGGTAACATATGATCTAGCTGGTATAGAAAGAATTGATAGATTTTTAATAAGAGGTGCCTTAAACTTTGTCGAGGCGGCTAACCACCTGGACAACTCGCTGGTTGAGAGATTCCTGGATTGCTCCCTTGACTCCGAAACACTACGCACGCGCAGACATCTACCTCCTGCCGCGTTGCCTAAGCTCAAAGATGAGGGTCTTTTGTATAATAATAATGACAAATTGATGTTTTATCATAGAAGATACAACAAAATGGATTTGACTGACACTGTATATATCACTAGTCAGTAATTGCATTGTAAATATTTGTAAATAGTAGCTTTAAGTCGTAGTAATAAGTAGTTTTAAGTTCTAGTATAAGTAATTTAAACTGAATTTGCCTTTTTTAAATTGATTTTTGGGCGTTTAAATATTCTGATATCAAATTTGTAATGTTAATGATAGTTTGCTAGTGGCCACATCACAGCATAAATTTTAGGATTTAAGAAGGCGGCGCATTGTCGCATGTTTACTTTTCTATTAATCTAACAGTAAGCCATTCTGTTTAGCAATAAGAATTATTCAATAAAAATGGCTTTAGCCAAAAATGAACAATGAAAGAAATCGTAAAGGAGCAAAAAAAACTTGTTGGCTTCAAGCCATTTTTACCTATTTTCTACATTGATGCCAACACAGCTTCCACGTAAATTAATTTTAATGGTCGGCCTTATGGGATTCCTCCTAAAACACTTCATTTTAAAGAATTTCAATCGTACTATATAGAATATGTTAACAGTTTGGGAATTCTGAATGGGTAAAACTCGGATTCATCGATTGTAAAACATAAATGCTGAGGGTATACAAATATTAGACTTTACTCAAATGGTGGACCAAAAAACTTAAATTTTCAATTTTTGGCTTAAAAAACTGACGTTTTCTGGTCATAAAATGGGCAAAAAAAAAAATAATAAAATCGATCGATAAAGGACTTGATTCTGATGTCCTTGATAACCCCACAAAATTGTATGACAATCAGTTCATTAGTTTTCAATCTAGTGTTGGCACCCATTTCAAAATGCCACTTCGAGACATACACCTTTTTATACCCTCCACCATAGTATGGAGGGTATATTAAGTTTGTCATTCCGTTTGTAACACATCGAACTAATCATTTGCGACCCTATAAAGTATATATATTCTTGATCAGGATAAAATTCTAAGGCGATCTAGCCATGTCCGTCTGTCCGTCTGTCCGTCTGTTGTAATCACTCTAGCGTCCGCAATATTTGAGATAGAGTGCTGAAATTTTGCACCCGAGGGTCTTTTTTCCATAGGCAGGTCAAGTTCGAAGATGGGCTATATCGGTCCACTCTTTGGTATAGCCCCCATATAACGGTACCTCCGGATTTGACGTATTTTGACATTCTTCGCCACATTTGTAGACCGAATAAGCTATAATTTGACACTTAGGGTTCCTAGTGATCAACAAACTTATATCCCAAAGGATATGGGCATAGGTCCATGTTTTGGTATAGTCCCCATATAACGGTACCTCCCGATTTTCGGTATTTGGAGAATTTTAGCCACAATTTTTAACCGAACTATCTGCAATTTGACATTTGAGGTTCTCAGTGGTCATGAAACATCTCCACCAAACATCGTCAACATAGGTCTATGTTTTGGTATAGCCCCCATATAACGGTACCTCCCGATTTTGTGTATTTTGAGCATTTTAGTTACAATTTTTAACCGAATTAGCTGTAATTTGACATTTGAGGTTCTCAGTGGTCATGAAACATCTCCACTAAACATCGTCAACATAGGTCCATGTTTTGGTATAGCCCCCATATAGCGGTACCTCCCGATTTTCGGTATTTTGAGAATTTTGACTGCAATTTTTAACCGAAATAGCTGTAATTTGACATTTGAAATTCTCAGTGGTCATAAAACATCTCCAACAAAACCAAAACATAGGTCCATGTTTTGGTATAGCCCCCATATAGGGGTATCTCCCGATTTTCGGTATTTTGAGAATTTTGACTGCAATTTTTAATCGAACTAGCTGTAATGATCGGTATTTTGCGAATATTAGCTAAAATTTTGTCTATTCAAAAATAATCGTCAATATAGGTCCATCTTTTGGTATATCCCCCCATATAACTGTACCTCCCGATTTTCGGGAATTTTCAGTGGTCACGAAATTTCTTCACTAAAATTCGTCAACATGGGTCCATTTTTGAGGGTCTACATTGTTTTGATGAAACTACCTTCAATTTGACTCTTGAAGTTTCCTGCAGCTATAAAACTTTTCCGCCAAAAGATTTAAAGATAGGTTGACTCTTTGATATAGCCCCGTAGGCGGTACCTTTCACCTAGCTGAACACATTTTTTTAGATTAGATTAGATAACAATGTGCAACAAAATGGAGGTGAAAGTCTGGGGCACGGAAAACTCCTCTTGGGGAAGAAAGGCCTTGGTGAGTATATTATGAACCCCTAAGGACAGATCCGCCGTGAGTCGAACTTCCGCGTTATGGCGTGATGAAAATTTTGTTAGAGACTCTGTGGGCCATCAGGAATTAGCGTTATATCTTTGTTCACTGTTGCATAAGTGCCCTACAAAAACAACAAACAAATATAAAATGCTAATTCATGATGGCTTACAGGGTCACTTGCAAAAACTTCATCACGCCATAACGCGGAAGTTCGACTCACGGCGCATCTGTCCTTCGGGATTTTTAATATACACACATCTCCAAAAGGAATTATCTCTGCCCCAACATTTGTGTTCACAGTGTAATTTGAGCAATAGTGGGAGGCAGTAGGAGTCTATCCATTGTCGAAAAGTTGTTCCGCTTAAAATTGTGAAAGGGCCCTACATATTCCATTTTAATTAAGACTATTTTATGGTGGAGGGTATAAAAAGTTCGGCCAGGCCGAACTTAACAACTTTTTACTTGATAATCTTTATGTTGCATACAAAACACTATAAATTGTTCCCTTCCAAAGCTCATATCTCAGGCAATATTGTTCCGATCGACTTGAAAGTGTTACCACATATGCTATGCTACTTCTACTTTAAAATAAGCGAATAATGCTCATTAATAAACATTTTCAAACGATTTTGTTCGTGAGGTTTTTTGTATCGAATCACCTTATTATTACGATTTCTTTTAATCTAAGCATCCAAACTACATTAGAGAGAAGTTTTCGAAAAATGTGTGAACCATTCTGCTTTGACTAAGAATAAAGACATGGTATAAACCTCAACATGTAAAGACAGCTTCTGTAAAACCTTTTATGAAGTAAGTCAAACTGAAATAAATTTTCAGTAAAATTTTTTGACATGCTTTAAAAGTGAATGCTTCCAAAGTACTAAAGTTACATTAAAGCCGTTACTAAAAACAAGCTTGGAAGACTGATTCCCACATAACAGAATGTTTATATGTATGTTGTGATTTTTCCATTATTTATATTATATACCAAAGCATATTATTTACATCCATATCAGAGGTATTATTTACTTTCTTCTATCTCATCTCACATTTCATTGCAAAGTCAATTATTTTGATAAGATTTTCGGAGAAAAAGTGAAAACAACACTTTATCCCTTGAATTAACTCCACAGACAAAGAAATTTTCCCCTTTTTCAGTTTTGCGAATGGGGTTAGAACACAAACGTTTTCCTGTCATTACCACATCGTTACGCTGCCTTTTTGGCTTCACCTTATTCAGCAGCAATCATCAACGACTTAATGGAATTTGAAAAAGGTGAAATCTTTTCATCACCGTCGAATTCAAGGGTATTTAAGCCAATTTCGGTGTCTTTTAAATTGTTTTCAAAGCTATACGTTTGTGGTGGTTGGTTTCAACTGATTGCTACCGTTCGTACATATTGCTCTGTGTGAATATGTCACTTCCAGCAATGTGATTGCCACTTTTGATGTTCTGTTGCTAAGTAAATTGATTGATTACCTCGTATGACACGATACCCTTTTTGCATGTTAGATATCCATGGCAAACGAATGAATGCCAACATTAGAAGGATACACACACCCATATTAACAGATATGTAAATTTGTTTATCTTTACAATCATTTTTGCGTTGTCCTAGTATGAGTGATAATGACTCGTTTAGAAATTTTCGCCTCTGCCTTGACTCGATGAGGTTGATTGAATAGTTAAGTGTCAATTTTCGTCAACAGAAAAAAACCTGATAGTGAATGCCAAAGGATTGGCGAAATTTGTTGTATTTCTCTGTTTGTGATGGCTAGCAGACACATTGTGACAACTCTTTCTCTCTCTCCTTGCTCTCTCGCTGCGTCTCTATGGGAAATGTCAGCTCAATCATGTGCTTGTTAATAAAACGATTATGTAATTTGCACATTGACAAATTACGATGTGTCGCTTTTTTTGCTGTCATGACTTTATAAAATCGTTTTTGTGTGTTACAGCAGTTAGATTCAATTTTCAAAAACAAAATTATTTTGAATGGGTATGACGATGAATCGATGGCATGGCAATTGAAAAGTGTTGATGTATAATATAATTTAGCGCTCAAAGTGAAAATAAATATGAAATTGAAACAAATAAAAGGGGAAATATAATTGCTTTGACAAAGTCAAATGTTTCCCATAATGCAATTAATTAATTAAGAGAATTAAATGAATATGTACATGTTGAGCTTAGGCAAAGGAGGCAGAAAATTTCATTTTCCTAGTGAATCACAGCACATGTATAAACAATTATTGAAGTACTCTAACATATGAGAATACAAATTATGTACATAGAATTATCTCTTCTGCTAAGGTAAGTTCAGTCGTAGTCCAAAATCCCGATAAGAAAACGTGGGAAATGATAAGATCAATAACAAGAAGTAAAAAAGCATTATTTTTTTAATTTATTTCTCGTCGGAATCGAGCTTAATGATCAATAATGCAAGTGAAAAAGGAAAGCCGGCGATTCGAACCTACACACGCACCACTATGTGACATGACATGTTTCGCCTTTGGTAAAGGCTCCTCAGACATATCGGATGTAGGACGGCTTCGCTATCATCTAACTTTTTCCTCTTACAAATTCAATTTGTTTTTTTACAACGCTGTATATTTTTTAATCATTTTATGGCTTTTATGACAAACGCTTATCATAGTCTTTGAAAGTTATGGGTTTGGCTCTGAACACCAACAAAATTTTCAAATAAATAAAAAAAGCTGAACCGAACTTTTTATAGCTTGAACATTGATGTTTCAGAATCCGCAAAAAATTCTCAGGTGTAAGCGTTTTTTTATTTAAAGTTAGTTAAGGCACACCGTACATGACATTGTTTTATAAGAAAGCGATACAGTCAGTGCATTGTCCCAATTTTAGAAAAAATCTAAGAAAGCGCTCCGAATTACTGGGGGCTATATCTAAACATGAACCTATGCTGACACTTTTCACTTTAGAAGTTTCGTGACTGCAGGGAATGTCAAATTACGAGTACACCAAAACCTCGCTTTGCGTCGTTGATACGTTCCAGAAAAACACGACGCAAAGCGAATTAAGATTTTTTTTATAGAAAACCATGTAAAGTTCGGAAATAGGTTCCAGGGTAAAAAAAAAACTATTTTTTCTTATGCCCACAATTTAAGGTGGAAGTTTACTTGAACCACTGCCAAATTATAGGTATGTTGGTCTAATTCGGCCAGAAAATGTAGATAAAAAAGTCAAAATACCAGAGCGGTACCGTTATATAAGGGCCAAAAGAAAACGTGGACCTATGTTCATCATTTTTTGTGGATAAGTTTCTACATCTCTGGGAACACTAAATGTTAAATTATAGCTAATTTATATAATAGTTCAGCCCTCTGTCTCAAGCCATTCGGAAGATAGCGTGATTACAACAAACGGGCATTACTAAATCAACTCAGAATACTATGGTGGAGGGGACAAAAAATTAGAAACTTTAACTTAAAACAGCGCATCAGAATTCGAATGACCCATAATGAAAATTGGTATTAACTAACACGGTGCTTTTGAAGCAAATTTAAATGGAAGGTGCTTGGACCTGGAAGGTTTTGCGGATTCTGTTCGTAGATGAGAAAAATCAAAAAACAAAAAATAATCGCAGGAGCGCTTTTTAAATAAATCGCGATTTAAGTTGGCAGTTTTAAGGGTTTTTTAGGTGTTCACGATTTTGCTTAGAAACCGCAAGTCCTATCAAAATGGGACTAAAAAAAATGTTGTAGCTATGAAAATTCTATACAAGAATGATTGGCAAGCATTCAGAGATTTAACCAACCAACGCAATCAACAAATTTCAAATGCATTATCCTGAATAACTGCAATAAGACCTAACTTCCCAGTAGAGGCGACAGTTGGTCAGCTTCGTTGCTGAACTCAAACGGAAAAAATAGCCAAATCATTTTAATTGCTGCAACATTGGAACCGGTACTCATAGCAAATTATGAACAATGGTTAAGGCGTTATTGAACCCTGAGAAAGAGGATAATGGAACATGTGTCGTGTTTAACTGCGTGATTGTTATAGAACCGAAGAGGTGCGAGGGTTATTTTTAGCCGAAAATTTATTCCACCAAGAATATTACAGCCTCTCGTTTCATAACATGGACTGCGTAGATGAAGCTATACTGAAAATGCAGGTCGATGGGTCAATAATACCGATCACTAGTTACCCATGGGGATCACACACGATAGATTATGTAAGTCATCGGTGCATGCCACAACTATCAGCTTTAAAATGAAAAGTGGAACAAGATCCTCAAGTCTCTTGCCGTCAGCAATTGGGGAACAGATAAAGAAACCTTGCTAACCACATGCAATACATAAGCAATGCTACGCCCGTGTGGTTTACCAAGTACTACCTCTTCTATCAACCGTTGCAGCGGAAGAACAAAAGCCCAACTAAAAATCCGTTAGATACAACCACTTCAATTCCTACTGGGATAGGTTTAATGATGCAGAGCAGAACATCTGCCCAGCAGGTAATAATGGTCAACATTATACGCTGCACATGTTCAATTGTCCAGCCAAACCAACTCATAACCAAAACGTCAAATGATCAGCTAGATAGCTAAGATAATTTCTGTTTAACTTATACTCGATTTGCTAAATTCCTCTCTATAGTGACAACAATGCAACAAATTTAGCATTCAATAACACCTAATTCATTCATCCTGCCATTTTGCATTGCAAATGTTGGGCGTATGAAAGTATAGATAGGATTAAAGCTCAAAAATTTGCGGGTATAATGATAGATAGGGCTTTTTTATCACACTAGCCTGCGAAAAACATAATATCGCTGTAAACAGGGCCATTAGGAAAACCTTCGGTAAAAATGTTCAAAGGATCCTCGAACAGACACTTTAACACACAACATTTGTGTGGGTGATACCACAAGCATTGGACAGATAGGGCCCAAATTTGAACATAAACTAAGTTTTGCTACGTCTATGAGAAATCGAGCGTACCATTTTAGCGAATATTTTCGAACTTTTGTGGGGAGGTACCGGAAGGAGTGGGCCTATAAGCACCAACTTCGAATTTCATCTAATATTCGAAGAAATATTATAATATCCAAAGTGTGGACGAACGCAGTGTTTGGTTCGAGCTCTCCAGCCCCTTCATATAGTGCCATAGAGGTTTTTTTACAACTTTCGGGCTGCTCTATAAAGAAGGATGGACTTGCCCCTGAAAAAAATTTTACTGTCGTAATTGAGGCAGCGAATGCAAGTTAAGTCAACTAAAACTAAAGTGATTCGAGGGCAGGTCTTAAAGTGAATTTATCCAAAATTTTGTGTGGGAGGTACCCGAAGAAGTGAACAAATATAGTCCATATTCGAACCTGATCTATGTATGTGGGAACTGGGTATAATATACGTACTACACGTAGTGGTATAACATATTAAAATACAACTCTACATGTAAAATATAAAATGTAAACCCGCCCTCTATATTTCAATAGTAGTTTTAAAGCTTTTGTATTTTTATTTGTCATTGTGAATTAATAGCTTTTAATATTGTGATTGATCTTAAAATTTAAACTTTAACTGACGAAATGCAGCACTGTGAAATATATTTAATACTGCTAGTTTAAGCAACTGTAAAGTACTAATTTAATCAAATGATACTAGAGGCTTCTCATGAGTTGTACCTAAATAGAGTGAATCTCAAATTTAATCACTTTGCAATCGGCAGTCGGGCCACTTGTAGTCTCGTCCATTCTTGTAAAATACATTTTTGGCAGCTACAATGGTTTCCATTGTTGAACAAGCAAAGCAAGGAACATCAATTCCGAAAACTTATTGTTAGGATTTTATAATAAATAAAGCAATGTTTAAATAATTCACTAAAATTATTACATGTGTTTTAATAAAATCCTACATTTTGGGGGCTCGTACCGGAGCTAAGCCATTGGAGAAAAGTGTTTGTGAGAAATGTGAACTGTGAATAGAGAATATTCCTAAAAAAAAAATACCTGAGTGGTGTTTTAATAAAATCCTACATTTTGGGGGCTCGTACCGGAGCTATGCCACTGGAGAAAAGTGTTTGTGAGAAAATGTGAACTGTGAATAGAGAATATTCTTGAAAAAATACCTGAGTGGTACGAGAAAAAGATCATTGGAGAATGGTCATAAACTAGAAATATACCTGAGTGGTACGAGAAAAAAGATCATTGGAGAATGGTCATGAACTAGAAATATACCTGAGTGGTACGAGAAAAAAGATCATTGGAGAATGGTCATGAACTAGAAAATACCTGAGTGGCACGAAAAATAATGATCATTAGAGAATGGTCATAAAAATAACCTGAGTGGTGAAGAGAAAATAAACTGTTTAAGAGTTAACCTGAGTGGTTGAAAATAAAACGGTGTTGCAAAAAACTGAGGAAAACTGTCAAAAAAGCCAATTTGTGTGTGAGACAAAAAAAAAACTGTGTTACAAAATTTTGTGAAAAAGTCTGAAAGACCAGAACAAAAAACTGAGCAGAAAATAAAAAGTGCAAAATAAATTGTGTTAAAAGCTATATAAAGACGCTGTGTATCAAAGCTTTTCAAAAGAAGAAATAAAAGACAGCATAATAACGCAAACTTCAGCGTACAAACAAAGACAATTATTATTGTGAGTGATAAAAAACCACACGATCTATGTAATGACCATTAAGTCAAACATCAGTTCGTGGTAGATAAAGTGTAACACACATACAAACAATAAAAAATAAGAATTCGCTGTCAAGTGCCTAAACAACGATAACTACATCCAGTTGCCAAGTGGATAAAACAACAACAAACTATTGTGTGGAAACAACCCTTATTTTATGCCGAGAGAGAACCTGTGTGTGGCAGAACGAGACAGAGAGAAATTGTGTGTACGGGATCAAATTGCGGAGTAAATGCAGATGTGTTGCAGAACTTTAAGCTAAGTAGAAAAGTTGTATTAAATGTAAAAGCTTTTAAGTTTGGAGAAAGATCAAGCTTTTTAATTCGAAAACTCGCTAAAGTTTGAAAATTTAAAAGTTCAGGTCAATGATAAACAAACTTTAAAAGTTTAGTGCAGACAATAACCAATTTTTTGAAATTTTGCCTGTTAGGGCGAAGATCATTTTTTTTTTAATGATTTTATTAATTTTCTCGTTTAGAGTTAAGCTTAATGATCTGAAATTATTTGCAAGTGAAAAAGGAAAGCCATGGACTCGAACCCACATAGTCACCAAATTACGTTACCTGGTTTCATTGGTGGTAAAGCAAATCTTCGGACGTATCGACTATGTAATGGCTTCTCTGTCCTAGAACTTATCGTTTTTCAAATGCAAATGTGTTTTTATACATTAACGGATATTTGGCCGTTTTGAAATGTATTTTCTTCACAACAACCGCTTTTTGCGATGCCTTTGAAGTTATGAGTTTTGGCTTTGAACGCTAACACGCCGTGACAACATTTTTTTGATATGTTTTTCAAGGACGTGGGTTCAAATCCCAGCCGGGCTCAGCCTATTTTTTATTTTTTGAAATCAATCAATCAATTTTAATGGTACAGTTTGAGAGTTTCAATTAATTTAAAATTATAGTTTGACAAGAAAAAACATTGTTTAAAAACACAGTTTGAGAATTCGAGTTTATTTATGTAATGTCATATTTGAGTGTGTATGAAGTTAATGTACTTTGATTAAAACTGTTTACTATTCTCTTTAAGTGTTTATACTATATGAATTAAAAATAATCTATTTTACATTTCTTAACGAACATAAACAAACTACTATTTTATATTAAATTTAAGCAAATTTGAATAATTTAAAACAAAATGGATTTAATAAAAGTATTAGAAATGACAGTGGATGATTTGAGAAGGGAGTTAGAGTCAGTGGGTTTAAAAACAAATGGCCAAAAATCCGATTTACAAAGAAGAGTACTAAAACATTATAGACTTGTGCATGATAATTCAGAATCCGACTACGATGATGCAGCTTCAAATAATGTACGAAAGCCAATACAGTACGGAAGTCTTATTACATTGAGGGATGTAGAAGATTCATTTACACCATTTACGGGAACAGATGGTAATAATATCAACAACTGGTTAGAGGACTTTGAGGACAACGCCGAGACTTTTGGGTGGAATGATTTACAAAAGCTTGTGTATTGTAAACAATTACTTAAGGGTGCAGCTCGAATGTTTATTCGAATTCAGTCGGGAATAAAGAGTTGGGTCAAAATTAAAGAGGTTCTGTCTAAGGAATTTGGTACAACGTTAACAAGTATTGAGGTCCATAAGTTGTTGAGAAACCGAAAAAAGAAAAATGACGAGAGTTTGCGGGAATATTTGTATGCGCTTATGGAGATAGGAAATCAAATATCAATAGATGAAGAGAGCATCATACAATATTTCATCGAGGGTATTCCAGATTCTAAATTTGGCAAGAGTATATTGTATCAGGCAAAAAATATTAGAGACCTAAAGGAGAAGATGCATATTTATCAACAAATTAGGGGTTCACCTAATCAGGCACCAACCTTAAAGTTTACCCCAAAGTTGGAAAAAGAGAATGCAATTCGTGTCGGCAGAAGTGATAGTAAATCCTTCGAATGTGGTGATTTTGGTCATGTAGCTAATGGCTGTAAGTCCAATAACATAAAATATTTGAAGTGCGGTGGTTTAGACCATAAATCCAATACATATGGAAAACAGAAAGCAATTGAATTAGAACCTAAACATAAGACTTCGTGCATGATCCAAGAATTTCAAGGTGAAAAGAGGACTATACATAATCGAAATTTTAAAGATATCGCAATAAAGAACAAACATTTTTCGGCAATAATTGATGCAGGTAGCGACATTTCCATCATTTGCTCAGACATTTTCAAAAAACTAGGAATTTTAGGATTTACAAAAGAAGAAGGCGAATTTTTAACAGCTGGAAACAATACTTTTCTATCTTTAGGCTATTTCTATACGAACGTACTTGTTGACCATATTGTTATGAGAGTAAAATTTTTCGTCGCTGACAACTTTGTGTACCCAGCTGCACTTGGTAATGATATATTAGAACATGTTGACATTGTAATGACATCTGAGGGTTTAAAGTTAAGACCAAAACACAAATTGTTTGAGAAGAATTCTACAAAACCAATGCAAAATAGAGGCTTGTGTCAAAATAGTAGCTTGAAATTGGGACATAAAAATTTCGTTTATGATGGAAAGAGCAGGAGATGTTTTTTGAAAGTTAGGAATGATAGCAAACCAATTTGTTTGTTGATAAAGACTGATGGTGTTAAAATTGACCATTCACACCTTAATAGTAAATCAACTTCAAAAATAAAGAATGCCAATAGGATTCCACAGGTTGTTGAAGAAAAAGATTTAAATAGAGAAAGAGAATATAGTAGCACTACTAGAGAGAGCTTAGATCGAACTAAAGTCAAGAAGAGAGGCAAATATTTTGACAGAGAGAAAACTAAAGTGTTTAAACCAGGTGAATTGGTTGCCATTAAGCATACACAGTTTCGACCAGGTTTACATACTAAACAAAATTTTTTGGTACTATACAGAGTAAGGAAAACACTAAATATTAAAGAGGTTGTTAAGGAAAGGAAATATGAACAAGTTGATCAGAAACGAGACAATGAGAGGAACGGTTCTTGCGAGAATAGAGATAGAACCCAAAATAAGAGTAAACAAAGAGAATTTTTCGGTAACACAACTAAGGAGAGTATTAATCGAGTCAATGTCAAGAATAGAGGAAAACATTTTGACAGAGAAAAGCCGAAAGTGCCTAAACCGGGTGAATTTGTCGCCACTAAGCATACAAAGTTTCTACCAGGTTTCGAAAGGCATGGGACAGAAAGGTTAGGTAAACGTGAAGGAAAAGATTTTGTCGAAATAAAGACAAGTGAGTACAAGCCAGGTGGACTGGACGCCATTAAGCATTTTAAGTACCAACCAGGGTTAGGTTTTGAACAAAAGCATAAAAAAATTAAAAAGTTCAGGGAATTAAACCGTGAGAGATATGAACTAGAGATGATCGGTGAATGTGAGGGGCCAGGAAAGCGTAACACTGAGGCTGAGTACTTGAAGTGGTGGAGCACGTCATTCGGGTCGAATGAATTATCAGGATAGCCGAATGTGGGAACTGGGTATAATATACGTACTACACGTAGTGGTATAACATATTAAAATACAACTCTACATGTAAAATATAAAATGTAAACCCGCCCTCTATATTTCAATAGTAGTTTTAAAGCTTTTGTATTTTTATTTGTCATTGTGAATTAATAGCTTTTAATATTGTGATTGATCTTAAAATTTAAACTTTAACTGACGAAATGCAGCACTGTGAAATATATTTAATACTACTAGTTTAAGCAACTGTAAAGTACTAATTTAATCAAATGATACTAGAGGCTTCTCATGAGTTGTACCTAAATAGAGTGAATCTCAAATTTAATCACTTTGCAATCGGCAGTCGGGCCACTTGTAGTCTCGTCCATTCTTGTAAAATACATTTTTGGCAGCTACAATGGTTTCCATTGTTGAACAAGCAAAGCAAGGAACATCAATTCCGAAAACTTATTGTTAGGATTTTATAATAAATAAAGCAATGTTTAAATAATTCACTAAAATTATTACATGTGTTTTAATAAAATCCTACATGTATATCTGGTAGATATATTAAGATGTGTAAAGTATGGACCAAATCAAGAGTTATCGTGCGCCCAATTTTTCCGAACATTTTTGAGCATTTGTGGGAGAGGTACCTGAAGGAGTGGACCAATATGGCTTATCTTCGAACTTAAACTGAGTTTGCACAAAATATTAAGAAGGCCACATTTTGGACCGAATCTGCAGATCCGTTCGAGAGTTATCTAGCGCTCCAACCACTACACATGGTGTCATAGGGGTTTTTTGTCCTTTCCGTCTATTTTCTCAGGAAGGAAACTTATAGCGTTGTATGAGGGCATTGAGTACAAGCTGCTACAACAAAAAAACCAGCCGATTTGGTTCAAAATTTGGCTTTCGTAATATTTAGTCCAAACTTAGTTTAAGTTCGAAGATGGGCCATATCGGTCCACTTCTTCAGGTACCTCCCCCACAAATGTTCGTAAATGTTTGGAAAATTTGTGCGCACGATAACTCTTGAAGGAAGTAACCTATTTGGTCCCTACTTTGCATATCGCGAAATTTCTACTAGACTTAGATAAGGTTCCAATATGGATTCAATCCGTCCACTCCTTCGGGTACCTCCAACACAAAATTTCGGAAAAGTTCAGTTTAGGACCTGCTCTCGAATCGCTTTGATGTTTGGTGTAGCGACTTCTATTCACTGTCCTCTATACGACAGTACAAGTTTCATCAGGGGCAAGTCAATACTTTCTGAGAAAATAGCCTGAAAGGTGCAAAAACCCCTATGACACCGTGTGTAGTGGTTGGAGCACAAGATAACTCTTGATCTGCCGATTCGGTCCAAAAATTGGCTTTCGTAATAATTTATACAGACTTAGTATAAGCTCGAAGATAAGTCATATCAGTCCACTCCTTCAGTTACGTCCCCACAGAGTTCAAAAATGTTCGGAAAAATAGTGCGCATGATAACTCTTGATGGTAGTGACCGATTTGGTCCATACTTTACACATCTTAATATATCTACCAAGTATATATTAGGTTCGAATATGGACTATATTTGTCCACTCCTTCGGGTACCTCCCACACAAAATTTTGGATAAGTTCACTTTAAGAACTGTTCTGGAATCACTTTGATTTTTGTTGAAGCAACATTCATTCGCTGCCTCAAATACGACGGTAAAAGTTTTTTTTCAGGGGTAAGTCCATACTTCTTGAGAAAACAGCCCGAAAGTGTAAAAAAACCCTCTATGGCACCATATACTCGTAGTGGCTGAGTTGAGCCACACTTTGCATTTGGTAATATTTCTTCGAATATTAGATGAAATTCGATTGTAGTGCTTGTAGGTCCACTCCTTCCGGTACCTCCCCCATAAAAATTTGAAAATATTAGCTAAAATAGTACGCGCGATATCTCATAAACAGAGCAACGCTGTTAATGGTCTGTGCCAGGAAACCCTAGAAAATTTTTACCTAGTGGTCCTGTTTACAGCGATTTCATGTTTTTCGTAGCCAAGTACATGCTTCCTGATATAATGGTCCAAAACCTCTGAATTATATGGTGAACAACTGAAACGACAAGTGGTCGCGATATATATTGAGGGTGGTGACACCCAAAATAAGACCCACTTTCAAAATGGAATATATCGGTACATTCCTTTAGATACCTTCCACGCAAAACTTTTTCAGCTTCTGTCCAAATCCATATTTTTGTCGGTTCATACGCCCAAAATTTTCAAAACCCCTTTAATATATACGTATTTTGGGAAAAACGTGTTTCAATTCACACAGGCTGAAGGTATATCTCTGTCGGCAAAGTCGGCTGATCCTTTTTACTTGTCTCGTTTAACATTCCGACCCCTGAATAATATCCTACCATTACCAAAATCAATAGGTTTTTTCCTCTGTGGGACCCCCATTAACATCCAAAATTTCGTGGTGATCAAATCAAAACTGCGACGTGTAGCATTTAAACATTTAAACGTTTTAACATTAAAAAATGATATCTCCGTTATTTGGCCACCTGCGACAACCTGCTTTATATAATTGTAAAGATGTTATTTTCTTATTTCATATCCAGACTTTGCTTTTGGATAGTCCCCAACCAAAGCTGTGATATTCGTCATTATTATTAAAATCGCAAAAATGAAAAGTTGGGTTCTATATGCGGCTATATACCTTCGTTGTTTGTCCACCTACGGCAACCTACGTTACATCGTTGGTGATATTTTCTACATTCATTTGATTTTGATATACCCGGTATAGAACCGGAGATATTCGCTTTGACATAAAATGTTGAATTTTTCTCCAAATAACTTGTTTGCCCATTCCGACCCCTGACCATCACCAAAATCAATAGGCTTCTTCCCCTCCGGTACCTTCATCAAAACCCAAAATTTGGAGACGATCGGATTAAAATTGCGACCTGTAGCGTGAGACATTAATTTTGGTATATATATATATATATGTATGGGTCTACGACCATTATTTCGATGCGTTTTGGTCAAAACCAACAACCCCCCATAGTGGTGTAGGGTATAAATATGTTGGTGCCCAAACAAATAAAATTGAGATATGGTACAAAATGTTGCAAACATATATTTGTTTGGACACAAACAAATGATGTTTGGATTCAAACATATATTTGTTTGCAACCAGTTCCAAAAAAATATTTGTTTGGATCCAAACATATTTCTAACATATATTTTTTTGCGTGTGTTAACTGAATTCGTACTCTTTGCGATGATGCAAATGCAAAAAAGGGAAAAAACTCCAAACATTTTTCATCAAACTTTCCTATTAAATTAGAAAATACAAAGAAAATATGAGGAAAAATTTAAATTATATTATTCTAATTTAGTTATTTTCTGATTTTATAGGAAAATTTGATGAAAAATGTTTGGAGTTTTTTCTCTTTTTTGCCAAAATTTCGTGCAATAAAGAAGTTATTCGTTACAACCAATTTTTACCTTATAGTATGGCGAACATTTTTGATCATTATATTAAATCACAAGGAATTCCAATGGTGGAATTAAATTAAAATAAAGTTGTATTGAATATTACAATATTTGGAACGTATATAAACCATGTAATACTGGAAATGACAATATGTGCATTCAATTTTCGAACAAAGTGATTGAATCCCTATTATTTGATATACAGTTTATGAAAGTCTATTTGGCGACCACGATTCTATGTCGTTCTATGCCGTTTCAGTGCGATTCATCCACAATCGCATCCAAAATAAAGACCTAATTCAGAAACCCCAATATTCAATATTCAAAATGCCAGCATTCCTTAGAGGCCGATGTAGTGGATATATTAAAAAATCATACATTAGGAACATTATCTGTGAAGTGTAATCTTTAACTTCTTCTTGGTGCATTAAGCTCTACATTGTGTTGAAAAGCCAATAATTGGAAATTATTATAAAAAAAACGTTTTCTACAACGCATTTTTCCTATTTTTTACATTAATACGACCACAGCTTCCGCTCAAATTATTATTTTAAAAATCCCTCAGTGAATCGTGCTACAACAGTATACCTCCTATCTTGACTTAAATAAGTCGACGCACTAATTTTTGCAAAAAACCTCGCATTTTTATCACAATTATCAGTCATTTTTCATAAATTAATACAGAAAAATATTAGTTTCTTGGTTTGAATATTGGATGTGGTGTTTAAATATCACTGCCAAATGCAGCTTAGTAATCAACGATAATAAACTGTATATAAGTAACATCTCTTAAATAACACGTATACGCCCCTTAGCCTAATCCATGGAACTTAACTAGGTCAAGTTAAATTAAATGCCATTTTCGAATTATTTTATTTATCTCACTCTTTGTATTTCGCTACATCAATATACTCTAATCTTCATATCCTTTTATCCCTTTTTCACGATAACGTGTTACTTTTGAAATTAGTGATACTGAATGAATTTTCCTTCGTTGAAGCATTTAACTTAAGCACCATTATCACGTTCAGTGCAAAGGTGTTAAGTTACCCTCCTCGTCCTATACTACATATGGTCAATAAGATACTGTTTCTACAAAAAAAATGTTGTGAACAGCATAAATAAAGAGGAAAGTTGGAGAGTAAACAACATCAACAAAAAATCAAATTAATGTTAACATTAATTAGCTTTGTTTCGTTAAACATTTAATTGGAAATTTGATACAGCAAATTGGGTGAAAAGGAAAAATTCGCAAGAAGTGTGGAAGAGAAAACTTGAAGTGAACGCCAGAACCTGACATTCATGAATGTTTCAAGTAATTAATTATGTTTGTGTTGAATTTGTTGATAATGCTAAAGAATATTGAGTTGAGTCAATATCTATGCAATTAAAAAATAGCACAGGTCTAATAAACACGAGGACAAGTTAAACACCATGAAAAGTGTCTACGTCGGTAGACAAAAGGGTCTCTAGTCCCTGCAACAGTGAAGAAAATTAACCTGCAGATGAAGTGGTGAGTCGGGGATCCAAGTCACACCATGCCATAATCGGTAGAGAAAACCAATATTGTTGCCATTTGTTTTCTCTACCAAATGTTAATATATAAGATTTCCAAGCCAATCTATTCGAAGCGCAGAATCGCCTTTCCTCAAGAAGTCCGATTTTAAATACATAATCGCAGATCACTAATAAAATATCGATGTATTGCAAATGTGGAGGGGGCTACATTGCTGACTATTGCTGGATATGTGTAGATGAAGATAAAATAGAGACAATCGAATCTATAACTAGCATGTGCCCGCTACATAGTTGGCGAAAAGTGTATAAAAGAGGAATTAATAAATTTAATAATAGAAACAAGTAAAAGAGGGCTATAGTCGGACGGGGCCGACCCTGTAATACCCTACACCACCTCCCTGGGCACACGTTTTCCGCGGAATTTATTTATACAATTGTTCTTTCGAAGATGTTGTGGGAATACATGTATGTATGATTGCGACACGTTATTTCTTATTTTCATTATTTCGTAATGGACAGATGAACCATTTTGGCCACATATACATAATTATTTCTTAAAAAAATGAAAAATGTGTATTAAGGGGTTATGGCCACTTATTGCGCACGATAAATGATATTTTCATGAATTTTTTACAAGAAACCTACCAAAATTTTTTAGAAGACTTCGTTTTTATCTGATAGATCACACCTTGAGCTACTTTCGGATTTTTTTTTTCGTTGAAAAATATTGCACAATATTCTGACAAATGGCCTCCTACGAACACTGTTTTTATTAAAGAAGTTTGTGGTGCCCTCTGTAGCTCGAAAACGAATAAACCGATCAGCACATGCTTTTGGAGGATCATTAGGAACCTAATAATTTCGTACTTTAGCGAAACAGAATTAAAAAGTATAATTTAAAAAAAATCACCACCGCCATCAACTTGTCAAAACGTTAATTGATGATCAAAAACAAATCTTCTGATATATAGGAGCAATTACTAATGACAATTTGGTAACGATCCGATAACAATTGCGACCTATAGCGTGATTAAAAATTTTAGACGGAGAGACGGACGGACACACGTAGCCAGATCAACTCAGCTAGCATAGACATTGATTTTGGTATATACATATATGTATGTATGAGACTACCACCATTATTTCGTTTTTTTATTTGTTTATTTTTATATATGTGTAACAATACAGTTCAAGCTATAAATGCATCAGCTCCATTAGGCATTGTAGAGGCTTGCTGGCAAAAAATTTATTTCAATAAACAAAACTATCTTCCCCAATTTTCATGCGATTCGGACAATAAATACACAGACAGACAGACAGACGGACATGCGTCAATCGACTCAGAAAGTGATTATATGTATATCCCTAATAGGAACTATGGGTCTATCTCGTTCCCGTTCGCATGTTACAAACTAATGCACAAAGACATAATACGCCTTACCACAAGGTGGTGTAGGGTATAAACAGCAAAGGGCCCAATACACTGCCCTGAGGCATGCCATGTTCGCCACTCACGGCTACTCTACTTTTACTGTTATCAATCTGCACAAATTGTTTTCGATTCGCAGATGTGATTTAAGAAGCTGCAATTCGACATAGATCAGGTTCGAATATGGACTATATGTGTCTACTCCTTCTGGTACCTCTCACAAAAAATTTCGGATAAGTTCACTTTAAGACCTGCTTTCGAATCACTTTGATTTTTGTTGAAGCGATTTGCATTCGCTAACTCCATTACGACAATAAAAGTTTTTTTCAGGGGCAAGTCCATATTTCTTGGGAAAACAGCCCGAAAGTTGTAAAAACTCTCGAACTCTTCAACCGATTTGGTCCAACATTTGGTCTTGGTCATATTATATCCACACTTAGTGTCATGGGGCAATACCGGTCCACAACTTCCGGTACTTCTCCCCAATATTTAAAAATGTCACTAAAATTCTAGGACGATATCACTTGAATGGGGCAACAAATTTGGTCCAAACTTTGGATCCCCTAATATTTTTTCAAAATTTAGTTTAACTTCTAAAATGGTCCTCCCTAAGGGTATCTCCCCCACAAAAGTTCAACATTTGTTTCTTAGTGCAGTTAAATCCTAATCCACATTTTTGTCGGCAAGTTCACTTCACACTGGCTGAGGGTATGTATATATTTGTCGGCAAAGCCGACAGACACTTTTTATACCCTACAACACTATGTGAGGAGGGTATTATAAGTTGGTTTTGCCCAAAAAGTTTGTAACGCATCGAAATAATGATCGTAGACCCATACTTATATATACCAAAATGAATGTCTCGACGTGCTGAGTCGATCTGGCTATGTGTGTCCGTCCGTCCGTCCGTCTGTCCATCTAAACCTTGTAATCACGCTACAGGTCGCAATTTTGATCGGATCGTCACGAAATTTTGGGTGTTGATGAGGGTCCCGGAGGGGAAGAAGCCTATTGATTTTGGTGACGGTCGGATAATATTCAGGGGTCGGAATCGGCAAAAAACTTATGTGGATAAAAAGACAACGTTTTTTTTTCAAAAGCGAATATCTCAGCTCCTATATGGGATATACCAAAAGCAAGACCTGACCATGAAAGTAGAAAATATCACCTTTCTAATGATGTAAAGTAAGTTCTCGTGATCAAACAACGAAGATATTACAATAGTCGCAAATAAAACCCAAATTTTCATTCTTGCTATTTTAATTATAATGACGAATACCACAGCTTTGGTTGGGAACTTTCCAAAAGTAAAGCCTGACTATGAAAGTAGAAGATCCCATCTTTACAATGATGCAACCAAGTCGGCGTAGGTGACGAACTAACGGAGATATCGCAATAGTCGGTAATACATCCCATTTTTCCTTTTTTTGGAAATCACGCTACAGGTCGCAATTTTGATCGGATCGTCACGAAATTTTCGGTGTTGATGGGGGTCTTGGAGGAGAAGAACCCTATTGATTTTGGTGATGGTCGGATAATAATTAGGGGTCGGAATGAGCAAAAAAGTTATTTGGAGAAAAAGTCTACATTTTATTCCAAAGCAAATATCTTAGCGTCTATAAGGGGTATATAAAAAGCAAAACTTGGCAATGAAAGTAGAAAATATTACCTTTGAAACGATGTAACATAGGTTGTCGCAGGTGGTCACACAACGATGATATCGCAATAGTCGCTAATAGAACCCAACTTTTCATTTTTGCGATTTTAACAATAATGACGGATATCACACCTTTGGTTGGGGACCTTCTAAATGCTAAGCCTGACTAAGAAAGTAGAAAATCCCATCTTTAAAATTATGCAAATTAGGTTGGCGTAGGTGGTCAAATAATAGAGATATCGCAATAGTCGGTAATGCATCCTTTTTTCCACTTTTTCTGCAAACACACTACAAGTCGGAATTTTGATCGGATCATCACAAAATTTTCTCACAGAGATAGAAGACTATTGATGTTGGTGATGTCGAGAGTAGTCAAATGTAAAACTAAATATTAATTATTTTGGTTCAGTTCGCCTTAAGTCATTTGGTATAAAAGCCAGATAGGTGAAAACTTTCGTATCTCCGTAAAAGAAATGTTTTCGAGTGAAAAGATTATGCACAGGGGTAGTGGTGTAGGGTATCACATAGTCGGCCCCGTACCGACTATAGCCTTTTCTCACTTGTTTATTTTTATATATGTGTAACAATACAGTTCAAGATAAAAATGCCTCAGCGCCATTAGGCATTGTAGAGGCTTGCTGGCAAATAATTTATTTCAATAAACAAATTAATAGATACTTAAGCAATATCGTTTACAAATGTGTTTCAATTTGAGTATTAATTAAATTTTTGACTGATTTTTAAACATTGAAATTCGACTGGATGTAATATCAATCGGCAATTTGTTGAACTCATGACTACCAGAATATTGCTACTCTTCAAAGTTGATTATTGCGGGTATTGACAGAAACTTGGTTTTGAATGATTTCTATTGTATGGTGTCCAATGTGGTGTATACATACAACAGTAACTGCATCTTGTAGGTTCCATGAATTGGCAAAATCGACGGAAAAACATTGTTGTATAAGGAGACAGTGGGATATGAAATAGGCAAGTTTGCTACTGTTTTTATACCCTCAGCATTTATGCTAACGAAGGTATATGGTAATATTCAAAAATGTTTTACAATCGTTGAAGTTGAGGTTCACTATTTAATAAGTCGCGAACTGTCAATATATTTTATATAATATGAATATATTTATGTTAATTGAAGTGTTTTAGCCGGGGTCTCATAATATAGACCATAATAAATAAATTACGTGGAAGCTGTGTTGGTGGTAATATAAAAAATGGGTAAAAATGTGTTGAAGTTTGCAAGTTTTTTTGTGTTTTTCTTGATTTCTGGTCAAACCAGAGAAAATTCGGACCTGAGCTCAAGGAAAAAATTTAAGAATACCCCTTGGGCAACATGGTTCTTATGTATGACTTCTCGATATATACAGTGCATCCCCCTTAAATCGATGCTGACATTTTGAAGTTTTGAAATCGGGGTTTTTTGAATTTTTCTTATAATTGGAGGGCGCAACCAGATAATGATCTAAACTATTTATTGGATTGTAGAACTCGCGATTCAACGTCGTTTGAAGTATATCTCATGAGTGTGCTCCGTACAGCTCCCTAGTAATAGGAGTACAAAGTCGAATTTTTGGAGCGTAAATTTTCTTTAAAAACCTATTTTTTGGCTTCAAAATTTACAACTGTGACTCAGGTAGCCTTGAACCCCGCGTGATTTTAATTTTTTTTTTCGCGCCGGATTTAATGAGCCCTTCCGCGATCGAATCCATCCACTAAAACCACTGTATAGATACCCTGAAAATAGGAAAATAAGCTAAATTTTATTTTGACTAATCCGCATACTAAACCGCGATTTCCCTTAAGTTTTTTTTACATAAATGGAATCCTTTATACGCGATTATAATATTTGTCAAAAAGGTGTGCCATAAATTACAGAGATTCGGGAGTAGTATTTGTATTTAACCAAAAATAGAATCAGGTAGCACATCCGCGGTTCTTGACGAATCTCTATAAAATTTGTCTTATTGACGTATTTTTAACAGGGGGTCACTGAAATCGGATGCGCCTTATAATCATATGAACATCGCGTAATTTTTACCCACATGAAGCATTTTGGTGTAGTAAGATGCAAATGATAGCACACTTTGGTCGCTGAATGAAACATGGAAAAATGCAAACATATTGACAGAGATGCACTCGCTCTATGCGAAAAGCACATGCGCCTCAACTGATTTAAACTATTTCGCGCGTTATACGGTTTTTAAATTTATGTTTTTTCTTTGATTGTAATATCAATATCACTCTTTATTTCCTAATGCTATTGCTTATCACACTAAGCAAATATACTTTCACGATGATAAACTATTTTTCTTGAAGAGGTTTTAGCAAAATAATTCAGGTTTTGTTTGGAAATTTAGCGAAATAGTAGAATAACTCCCAAAAAATGTTCTCAAATTTTTCGTATTAAACCAAAAAATATATTCATGAAATAATGTTCCAACAATAAACTTTTGTCTTTTGTTGTAGCTGCAATATGCAATTTAAAATCCTAATCTATAAAATTTTGGTCTCAGATTTTTCTGGACATTGTCTAGATTCTGTACGTATTTTTAATTTATTTTTTAGAGATTTTTATGGACTCTGAGTTAGAATAAATAAAATTTACTCCAAGATTCCTTTACTATTTGTTGATTTTCCGCGAAAATTAAAATAAATTTACCAAATATTTAGGCGTCTACGGATAGATATTAAATGTTGTTACCGATTTATATATACATTTTGGTATTACAACACAAAGGGAATTTTTAAAAAATTGTCTTTATAAGGGAATAAAACCCCCCATAACTTTTGGGCGCAGCATCCAATTTTGTGAACGCGAACAGATTTGAAACCACGATTTTTTTCTTAACCCATGTACCAAAAATCGTTAATGTGCTTGTAAAAAAAATTTTTAATTTCTTTTCGATGGAATTGTAAAGGAAATTTGAAATTTACCATATACACTTTCATACGGGCAAAATGTGCTTTATCGAAATAATGGTTTTAGATCCCAAGTATGTTTGGACGAAATCCGTTTCAGACAATTTGGAGTTGATTTAGCAATGTCTGTCCGTCTGTCTGTCTGGCTGGCTGGAGCGCACGATAACTCTCAAATGATTTAACCGATTCGGTCCATTTGGTTTTCGTAATATTTTGCCCAAAATTAGTTTAAGTTCGAAGATGGGCTATATCGGTCCACTCCTTCCGGTATCACCCCCACGAAAGTTCGAAAATGTTCGGAAAATTTGTGCGCACGATAACTCTTGAAGGAAGTAACTGATTTGATCCATACTTTGCACATCTTGAAATTTCTACTAGGCTTAGATGAGGTTCCAATAAGGACTCAATCTGTCCACTCCTTCGGGTACCTATCACACAAAATTTCGAATAAGTTTAGATTAGGACCTGCTCCCGAATCGCTTTGGTTTTTGTTGCAACAACTTGTATTCATTGCCCCCCATACGACAGCACAGGTTTCATCAGGGGCAAGTCCATACTTCCTGAAAAAATAGCGTGAAAGTTGAAAAAAGCCCCTATAACACCGTGTGTAGTGGTTAGAGCGCAAGATAACTCTCGAACGGATCTGCCGATTCGATCCAAAATGTGGCCTTCGTAATATAGTTTCCAAAAATAGCTTAATTTCGAAGATAAGCCATATCGGTCCACTCCTTCAGGTACTTCCCAAACAAAACTTCAAAAATGTTCGGGAAAATTGTGCGCACGGTAACCCTTGAAGGGAGTCACCGATGTAATCCATACTTTGCTCATCCTAATATGTCTACCAGATAAAGATCAGGTTCGAATATGGACTATATTTGTCTACTCCTTCTGGTACCTCTCACACAAGATTTCGGATAAGTTCACTTTAAGACCTGCTCTCGAATCACTTTGATTTTTGTTGAAGCGATTTGCATTCGCTACCTCCATTACGACGGTAAAAGTTTTTTCAGGTGCAAGTTCATATTTTTTAGGTGTAGAAAATCCCTATGTCACCATATGTGGCGTACGGAGAGCACGATAACTCTCGAACTGTTCAACCGATTTGTTCCAACATTTGGTCTTCGTCATATTATATCCAAACTTAAGTTCATGGGGCAATAGCGGTCCACACTTCCTGTACTTCTCCCCAATGGTAAAAAATGTCACTAAAATGCTAGGACGACATCACTTGAATGGGGCAACTAATTTGGTTCAAAGTTTGGGTCGCACTAAAATTTTGTCAAAATTTAGTTTAACTTCTAAAATGGCCCATATCGGTCCTTCCTAAGGGTACCTCCCCCACAAAAGTTCAACATTTGTGTCTTAGTGCAGTTAATTCCTAATCCACATTTTTGTCGGCAAGTTCAAATGTCCAAAAAGGGCCACAAAATTCTGAAGAGTCCTTAAATACATTCGATCTGTCCGTTGGTGAAAGTTTTACTTCACATTGGCTGAGGGTATACATATATCTGTCGGCAAAGCCGACTGACACTTTGTTACTTGTTAATGTATTATTTTGTAATCTCTGCAACGACTTCAATTCACTAATATGCTTCTATGTATAGTTTATAGCCATATAGTTAATGGGGCTTTGTATCAACGTTTCATAAATCAAATATTTGGTTTTCTGACTGAAATTATGCTTGAACTTGTACAGTAGTGCAATTGCAGTCGATATTTTAGACTTTAAATATGCTATGTGCTGATTGTAACATAGATTTGATTGTAAGTTTATACCCAAATATTTCACAACATTTACTTCATGTATCACTTATCCATCCACTGTAATGTTAAAATCCAAATTTACACCAGGATGGGGCTTGAAGCGAATTAACTTAGTTTTTCGATTAATATATAACTTATTTAACCGCATATACTCAAAAATCAATGCAGAATCTCGTTCCATGTAGGATTTGACTACATTGCACTGTGGTCAAACTTGTATGGGAAGAGCGGCCAAAAATACTTCCTGTGCAGATATCAATACGAAATTGTCAATAAAGGTTAGTTAAACCACACAAATAAAAAGAAGCAAAAAAATCAACATAGGTCCATCTTTATGTATAGCCCCCATAAAACGGTACCCCTTGATTTCTGCCATTTTCTGGACCTTGACCACATCTTTCAATGAAATTGGCTAAAATTTGGCTATCGGTATTCCCTAGTGTTGGGTGCCACCGTGGTGCAATGGTATACACACCCGCCTTGCACACATAAGGTCGTGGGTTCGATTCCCCGGCCAGGCAACATCAAAACGTTGGCAAAATACCCCCCAGTAATGTTGGCGACATTTCCATGTAAAACTTCTCTACAAAAGTGGTGTCTTAGACACGCTGTTCGGACTCGGCGATAAACTGTAGGTCCCATATCATTGAGCTAATATGAATCCGTGTGCACTCATTGATATGAGAGAAGTCTTCCTTGTCCCTTATGGGATGTTTGTGGAACAATTATATTATATTCACTAGTGTTAAAAAAAACCTTCTTGCAAAAAAATTTTGAATTGGGTCGACGTTTTGATGGGGTTCCCATATAATGCTATAGGCCGATTTTCGGAATTTTGAAGGTTTTATATAAATTATTAATTCGAAATGGCCGAAATGCCACTTAATCTTTCCTGGACATAGGCAACCCCCAGCAAATTATCGATTAATGTAGGTCCACCCTTTGATGTTGTCCCCATAAATCGGTACCGCCTAATATTCGGTATTTTTTGGGTGAATGTTCCAAATTTTATATTGAGGCCAACATTTTGACGTATCTTTCATATAACTGAACCCCACAATGTGTCTTCTATATATTTAAAAATCTGAAATATATCACCTGCACATTTGAAAAAAATGACAAAAATACCCTGAAAGGTATCCCTAGTATTTCGGGAACAAGTTCCAAAGATGCGGAAAGATGCAGATGGTATGTTGAAAATAGAATCCTATAGACTACAACTGACCTTTAAAAAAAAAAATCGTTGGTTGGAAAGAGGGGGAACATAACTAAAACTTTACATGAAACATAGACTAATAAAAGAATAGACAGAGAAATTTTAGTGTGCTTGTTTTTTGTAGATGGCGCCCATCCATTCAATATGTTCTCGATATCCTGAAGTTGTCACTCAAATATGTCGTGTAGTAGCTCCATAGACAAAATAATCTATAGATAGAGAATTTTAATGTGTTTATTTTTTATAGATGTTGCCCTTCCACTCAATATGTTCTCGATATGCTATGGGTTTCACTCAAATATGTCGTGTAGTAGCTCAATGTTAAAAAAAATACCACTAACGCCATCTAACTATTACAGAGCATACTAAGTAACATGCTGAGAACAATTCTTCGTCTACACCTTCATTAGTCTATGACATGAAATATAATTATACTGAAGAAATTACATTCCAAAAGTCCTTGAGCCAACACACGTATTCAATATTGAATCCAAAAAATTAACAAACACCAAACTGCATAAAAATTAAATTAATACATTGTTTTTCAATATTCGAATTAAGTTTGGTCAATATATAGTTCATTTAGTTTTATACTAATATTTTACTTTCATCTAACTTTTGCACTAAATTCAACCTGTTAAATTTTGATGCTATTCTTAAAGAGTACAGTAGGAAGTAATCCATAACTAATTTATTTTAGAGAAATTTAACATGTTAGGAGTAGATTTGAACACATTTGGTACCAAAATTTTTGCTTTCATTTGTTTAATTTTGGCCAATGGGGGCGACCACTGTGCATTGGTTGACTTATACGGATAAAAATGCATATGTCATCTGCATACATGAACAATTGCCATTTCAACTCTAAATTCCATACGTAATTAATATATATTAAAAACAGTAACAGGTCTAATACACTGCCCTGAGGCACGCCATGTTTAATCAAAGCCACTCTACTTTTACTGTTATCAATCTGCACAAATTGTTTTCGATTCGCCAGATATAATATAAGAAGCTGCAATTCGCCAGAACGAATTCAATAATATTGCAATTTTTCTATTAAAATTGTATGATCAATCCTATCGAAAGCTTTAGAGAGGTCAAAAAACAGTCGTGTAACTAAACTGTGACCTTAATCTAACTTTATACATAAAAAATTTTGTACATTTATAACCGCTTCTTCTGTTCCGCATCCTTTACGAAAACCATGTTGCCAATTAGTAAGAATTCGATTCATTTTCAAGAAGGAAGATGTTTGGCGGTGAATAATCCGTTCATACAAAATATTTACTGACGATAACACCGATATTGGCCGAAAATCTTCAACAATTGTGGAATTTCTGTCCTTAGGTATGGGCATAACTTTATTTAATTTCAAGGTGTCGAGATATGTGGATGACAAAATCATGCTATTAAATATATTTACCAAGTAAGGCACCAAGTAGTTACTGCAAACTTTGAGTATCTTATTGGATAATCTATCGCGGTCATAATAGCTTTTATTCCATTTCATTTTCCATCTCTCAACATATAACATATAATTCCATAAAATAATTCCATAAAATTTTGATTGTAGCTCATTGTTCTTAAAAAACTACAATTATCATCTGGATACGTCAGTATCATGTTCTTAAGACATTCGACAGATGTCAGAAAGTGATTATTGCATAGTTTAGCTTTAACTTCATCACTAAATAATATGTTACCATCATCATCCCTGAAAGATATTTGTTTATTGACATTTCTTCCAAGGGTTTCATTAAGGAAACGCAAAGTTTTTTTTTCATACTGAATATCTTCCAAATAATTGGCATAATAATTATCCATCGAGCATTTAGTGGCGTTCGAATAAACTTACTGATTCTTTCCAGGTGAGTATTTATTTCAGCACTATTCCGTATTTTTCTTCTCAGCTTTAGCAACTTTCTCTTGTATTCAATAAGTTTTAACAGATTTGCATTTATCCATGGTGTAAGAGCTATGCGTTTATTCACATTATGTGCTTTTGAAATAGTAGAACAGTCAAGAGCTGTTTGAATATGATGAATAAAATTATCAAGATCTTCAGTCGGAGTTCCACAAAGAGACAAATTCTGGAATTGTTAGCCAACACACGTTTGCAACTTGGTATAATCACAGAATGAGTAATCTCGCTTGACAACATCGACTCGACAGTAAATAATGTTATGATTCTGCAGAGAAAATCGTCATCGGTTTTAAAATATTAGAGTAAACATGTTCAATACTAGAAAGACTCCCCGGTCTGAAATCATGACAGTTTCTAAAATCATAATTCGAGAGCATATTGATAACATCATGGATACCCACTGTACTTAATGTATCAATATTCGAATATCCAGTAAATATGCATGGTGTTCTGCCGTAGACATAAAGCAAATGTTCCAAGAATTACATAAATTTCAACAAGTTACATTTTGGAGACTTATAAAATGATATGACGGTTGATGGTCTAATGTCTAAATGAACATCATGTAGTTTCAAGATAATCGAGTCAATAAAGTTTTCAATTTTGCATTCCAAAATTGTGAATTTAACATTATCTTTAATAAATATTGATGTTCCACCATACCCATCTGAACGACAACATTGTACAAGTTTTTACCCTGGAATGTTGTAAATATCCGCAATAACCGTAGGCAGAATAGATTTGTTACAAACATTTGAACCGAAACCAAATTAGAATACCCTCCCCATAAACTTGTTGCCGTCACACTACCATTTCCTGAGCTTCCCACTACCCGGTAGGGTAGTATCTGGAATAAGGACAATTACATATTTTAAAATCACTTAAAACGTCACTTTTCATAACATTTCTAACCTACTTTTGGTACCCCAATTTTTTTTACGAATTACAATAACAAGTGTCCCTGGCAAAATATCTATGCTTTGTTGTGATAAAAATAGCAAAACGGACAGGCGATAACGCTAACTAAGCAGTTTTCCTATTACAAATGTTCAATAAACGTATTTTCTTACCAAACAATGAGACTGGGTATTACATACAAACACATCTACGCGTATTACGTCTTGGGATATTTTTTCACTTCCATTCTACCCTTCTTCTGTAGCATTTGTAGTTTTAATCTTTATTATACTATTGTAACAAGGTCTAACTTGTGTCTTAATGTGTGTGTGTGATTCAACACAAGAACAAATAGAAACACATAGGAAAGGCAAATGTTACAACAAGCTACATGAAAATAACAATACCATCATCTTTATCATCAGGCAGGCGGTGGTAGCGACAAATCGAATGTGATGGCTACAAATTAACAGAGAAAAACGAAGGGATATCAAAGTGAACTGAGGCAATGAAGACATAGAAAAAATCAAGAATAAAAAAGTCCTTAAGCAGTCAAGGCGTCTTGATTATGCCAACTGAATAGGTTGGCTAGCTGTGTCAGTGCTTTCTATGTGTTGGAGCTGTCTGTCTTTCAGTGTTGGCTGCCTCGTTACTGCTTAAGGTCATTTGAAGATACTTTAAGAGACCAGCCCACCATTAGGCCAATGTCAGTGTTACTGATGTAGTAACACATAGACACAGCCTAGAGTCGGTGTGAAAAACACATGAAAGTGGGAGCGGCAATCAATTCTTTAAGTATTACTGTTACTGCTAATTACAAGAAGCAAAAAAGAAGAGGAGCAAATCTAAAGAAACTGAATTTACGACAACATAAATCCTGATTTTCGAGGGATCCATCGCATTTTCTTGTTTTGGTCTCAGCAAAACAAAGTCAACGAAGGTCAAGTGTTTTTGCAGCAAAACAAAAACAATTTAGAAATTTAAAATGTTGTTAATATCTTTGAATTTAAACGAGGGTAATAAATAAGACATTTCTTAGACCAACACCATAATCTTATTAAACTCAAAACAAGTAAAAAGAAAAGAAACAAGTAACAAGTAAAAAGTATCAGTCGGCTTTGCCGACAGAGATATACCCTCAACCTATGTCCATTGAAACTTTCATCTACGGTCAGATCGAATGTATTTATGGTCTTTTCATAATTTTGTGGCCTTTTTTAGACATTTGAACATGACCGACATAGTCCGTTATGCAAGTGGATCTCATTTTGGGAGTCATATCTTTTCGATAGATACCGCACCCACTAGTCATTTCAGTGGGTCATCTTATAACTTATGGACCAGTATGCCAGGAAGCATGGACTTGTCCACGGAAAACATAATACCGTTGTAAGCAGGACAACAAGGAACAGCATCGGCATACATTTCCAACGGATCTTCGAACAGACTTTAAACTGCACTTAGACACAAATGTTGAACTTTTGTGGAGGAGGTACCCTAAGGTACCTCCATTTTAGAAGTTAAACTAAATTTGGACAAAATATAAGGAGATCCAAATTTGGACCAAATTTGTTCAAGAGGTATCGTGCATACCATTTAAGTGACATTTTTTTTAATATTCGGGGGAACTACCGGAAGTTGTGGACCGGTATTGCCTATCTTCCAACTGAAAGTATGACAAAATATAAGGAAGGTCAAATCTTTGACCAAATCTGTTAGTTAGTCGTGCTCTCCAGCTACTACATATGGTGTCGTAGGGCTTTTTTATACCTTTCAGGTTGTTTTCTCAAGAAGTATGGACTTGCCACTAAATTTTTTTTTTTTTTTTTTTTGCTTCAAAACATGTAAAAAAGTATCAGTCGGGCTTTGCCGACAGAGATATACCCTCAGCCTATGTGAATTGTAGCTTTCATCTACGGACAGATCGAATGTATTTAGGGTCTTTTCAGAATTTGGTGGCACTCTTTGGACATTTGAACTTGCCAACGAAAATGTGGATTAGGATTAAAGTTCAAAAGTTTTGCGGAGCGCCCACGAGTCATTTCAGTGGGTTATCGTACACCTGCTGGACCAGTATGCCAGGAAGCATGGACTTGAAAAAAGGAAGCATGGACATGGAAAACAAAATATGGCTGTACATCATCGGAATAAATTTCCAAAGGATCTCCGAACAGACCCAAAACTGCACTTGGACACAAATGTTGAACTTTTGTGGGGAAGGTATCCTAAGGAGCGGGACCGATATGGGCTATTTTAGAAGTTAAACTAAGTTTGGACAAAATATGACGAAGGCAAAATTATGGACCAAATCGGTCTATCAGTTCAGGAGTTATTGTGCTCTCCAACTACTACATATGGTGCCATAGGGGTTTATTACAACTTTCGGGCTGTTTTCCCAAGAAGTATGGACTTGATACTGAAAAAACTTTTACCGTTGTAATTGAGACAGCGATTGCAAGTTGCTTCAACAGAAATCAAAGTTAGTCAAGAGCAGGTCTTAAAGGGAACTTATCCGAAATGTTGTGTGGGAGGTACCTGAAGGAATGGGCAAATATTGTCCATATTCAAACCTGATCTATATCTGGTAGATATATTAGGATGATTTATCGTGCGCACAATTTTTCCGAACATACCGGTAGGTGTGGACCGATATAACCCATCTTCGAACTTAAACTAATTTTGGACAAAATATTACGAAAGCCAGTTTTTGGACTAAATCGGTTCATCCGTTCGAGAGTTATCGTGCGCACCAACCAGACAGACAGACGGACATTGCTAAATCGACTCCAAATTGTCTGAAACACATTTCGTCCAAACACACTTGGGGTCTAAAACCCTTATTTCGATGAGGCACATTTTGCCCGTATGAAAGTTTATATACATACCCTCGTTAGCATAAATGCTGAGGGTATAAGAAAGCGTTTAGTTCGTCCGGGCCGTAATTTTTCTACCCTCCACCATAAAATATTATTTAGTTTCGTTTCATGTCCACAATTTTAGCTTGAGATATTTTGTGACCACGCATACTCAAATACCATCAGAAAATATATCAAAAAATGTATTTAATCGAGCGGTTCCTTTAAATGGGCTATATCAAAGTTTGGACTTTTTGAGGTTTTTTTTTTGGAGAAGTGTGGAGAAGTTTTGTAAACGCTGGGAACCTCGAATGGAAAATTACAAATAGTTCGGTAATATCTAATATAGGTTGGTACCGTCATATGGGGGCTATAAGAAAACATGGACTATATTGAACAATTTCAGCGGAGAGGTACTGTGACGCAAGGAACCTCAAATGGCAAATTACGGCTAGTTCGGTTAAAACTTGTATTTAAAATCTTCAAAATAACGAAAATGGGGTGGGGGGGGGGGTTAACCGAGGAGGTACCGTAATATGGGGGGCATACCAAAACATGGACCTATCTTGACGTTTTTGTGGAGATGTTTTGTTACTATTGGGAACTTCAAATGTGAAATTACTGCAAAACACCAAAAATCGGGAGGTACCGTTATATGGGGGCTATACCAAAACAGAGACCTACAATTACAATTATTTGTGAAGATTTTTTTCGACCGTTGGGAACCTTATATGTTAAACTGCAGTTAGTTCGGTTAAAAAATGTAACTAACATCCTCAACATATCGAATAGCGGGAGGTACCATTATATGGGGGCTATACCAAACTATGAACCTACGTTGACCGTTTTTGGTGGAGATGCATCTCGATACGTTTAACTATATTGATGTCGTATAGCAGATACAGCTCGTGGTTCATACGACGTCGATATTCACCGTCAACGCAGATTGGTCCGCAGATCTTTCGAAGAATTTTTCTCTCAAACACGCCAAGCACTGCTTTATCTCCTTGCGCAAGTACCCAGATAGTATCAGTCAAGGGCGTATCCAGGATCCAATCTAGGGGGGGGGCAACATCTTTTTTTTCGGTGATGTGTATACTTTTACATACAACATTTTAAAACCTTTATTTAGATACTTACCTAATGAAAACAAGTAAAAAACGTCAACCATGAAGTATTCTGAACTAATATGGTATAGATAGTTTCCTTTCCGAATTTGTTCTACCACTTCGTAAACCAATAACCTACTATCTAACCTTACCTGGTCAGCTAAAATGTTGTACAATACTTGAAATTGGGCGGTATTGTTGTTTAGGGGCTATACCAAAACGTGGACCGATGTCAACAACTATTGGCGGAGAAGTATTTTGAGTATTTATAGAGAAAATTTAAATAAAAACAAAAATTATGAATGGGAGGTACCCGAAGAACGGGATTGATATGGACTTTATCCGATTTGATACATGACTGGATGGAATAATACGATGTGCAAATTTTGGACCAAATCTATTGCTCCCATCGAGAGTTATCGTTCACACCATTTTAAAGAATATATTCCGAAACGAGCGAAATATACACCTAATGACATTGGATGCACATTCTCTTGTGGTTCGAGCATAGTAATTTCTTAACAGAAACATATAGCATAGCTAGATAATGTTAATATATGCATGTCTCTGTTTACCTGTTTAACCCATTTCGTACTTGGTGTTCGATTTTTTGAACAGTAAACAAATTGTAAACAAGTTTTAGTATGCATTCATCTGTCAGCAAATAAAAAAATCTTCTTCTACCCCTACCTCCTAGATGATAGGGGTACATTTTTGAAACCTATATTTTTGGATACTTTTTAAATTAATTTAAAAAATTAAAAAAATGCAATTTAAAAAGTAATCATGGTGAATTATTGCCAATATATGGAACCGTTTCACAAAATATAAAGAAGATGATTTAGATGCTCAAGCACGACTTTACATACATATGTGCAAAGTTGACTGATCGAAATTTCGAACACTGGTACTTATAATAAATGTCAGTGGCTATATCACAAGTTGGAAATGTACTGACAAATTAGGAGGAAAATTTATTATAGCCAAATAGAAGACTAAATACTAAATTTCAGCCATTTCTGTAGAAGAGTAGGGCTAAAATCCTATATAAAACATGGACCAGTGCTGACAAATTTCTGAAGGGAAGTGTGGTAGCCCCAAAGATGACTAAATATGCATTAAATTACAACCATTTCTATAGGATAATGAATGTAAATCCCTGAAAACCCTCGAAAATCGGGCCGTACCGTTCTATGGTGGGTAAAAAAAACGTGGACCCGTGCTGACACATTTCCGGGGAAAAGTTTTGTAGGCCAAAAGAAGACTCAATACCACGCTTTAATAATTTTTTTGTTCAAAAATACAAGGGGCTCTTGAATCAAATTTAAATGGAAGATGCTTACACCTGGGAGGTTTTTGCGTATTGTGAAACTACTAGGTTCAAGAAAAAATCGCTGTATGGATTTTTTAATAACTCGCGATCAAAGTTCACATTCTTAGGAGTTTTTTAGGTTTTCACGATTTTGCTTGGAAACCGCAAGTCCTATCGAAATGGGACGAAAAAAAATGTTGTAGCACTGAGAATTCTGTACGAGATTGGTTGATTGATATTTTTCTAGGTTTTATCAAATCCTTTCGAAATGGGACTAAAAAATATGTTTTTGCTGTAAAAAATACATACAATATTGGCTTTCGTAATTTTTCCTATGTTGTACCGTTTTTGAGATATGTATGTTTAAGTTGGGAAATTGCAGTTATGACATTGTTTTATAAGGAGGCGATACAGTCATTCCATTGTCTTAATTTGAACTTCTATATCTCAATAACGGTAAAAACTACGAGGATATCATAAACATCAATTTTGTAAAAAATTTTCATAGCTACATTTCCTTTAGTCCCCTTTCAATAAAAATGTCAATTTGAATCGCGATTTATTTAAGCGCTTCGGCGATTTTTTTAGTTTTTTGATTTTTCTCATCTATGAATATTGCAGTTTCAGAATCCGCAAAAATTTTCCAGGTGTAAGCACCTTCCATTTAAATTTGATTCAAGAGCACCGTGAAATGATAAAATAAATCAATAAAACAGCATATACATAAGTCATTTTTTTTACTTCTACACATATAGTGTTCGCGCCAATTCCGAACACCAATTTCCATTTTACTATGGTAAAATTGATCATCTACAAAAATTGAGATACGAAGCTTTGGAAAGACGGAATTAGCTATTATTTGGCATTAAGGGTGATCAAATCTGCACCAAAAATTATGGACATAGGTATAGCGCCCCATTTAACGGTAGCGCCCGATTTCAGTTATTTTCGAGATTTTATCTACAAATATATTTGCTTTAATTTTGAATTTAGGGTTTAGGTATTTGGAAGTTATTAAGCTAGCTGAAATTTTGCTTTCTAAGTTCAAGGTTCTCAAAAAATGTATCCACCGAAAAGATTACATATATCCTCCTCAAAATTGCGAATATAGGTCCACGTTTTTGTATAGCATTTTTATGCCCTCAGTCTTTTGGCTAATGAGGTTATATAAACTTTCATACGATCAAAATGTGTCTTATCGACATAATTATTTTAGACCCCAATTGAGGCGCTCAGCGCCAAAACAGAATAACCCACATTCCCAAAAAAAATCAAACAGACTGTAAAGATTTAACTGAAACCGTTTGAAACAAATTCTAAAAAATGTCATGTTGTATTATTTTAGAAGGTAGTATTACCTAGTGTTAATCACTGCAATATGGAATTGTTTTAATAGTTATTTCAAAAAGTTCTGGTTTTGGCCTTCGTAATATTTTATCCAAACTTAGTTTAAGTTCGAAGATGAGCCATATCGGTCCACTTCTTCATGTACCTCCCCCATAAACATTCGAAACTTTACGTAAAATCCTCGCACGGCAACTCTGGTCCATACTTCGCACATCATAATATTTCTTCGAGACACTGATCGTCCAAACCTACTTTAAAGAATTTCATCTACGCTTTCTTAAATAAAACCGTTTTCAATGATTAAACAAAAATATCTATTTAACACATTTTGACATCACAAATAATTAAAAGGTGGACCGATATGGCCCTTTTCGAAGTTAAACTAAGTTTGGACCGATATAATAATTTGGACCGATTTTAATTTCTACAGACTGACTGACATGACTATATCGACTCAGGATTTTATTCTGATCAAAAATATAAAGTATACATATTTTTGATCAGAATAAAGGGTTGCAAATAATTTTTTCAATGGGTCACAAACGGAAAACCCAACTTTATATACCCTCCATACTATGGTGGTGTGTATGAAAATTAAATATCTCATCTATTTTCAACCGAATTCATTGGTTTTTCCAATTTTCGAAATCTTACTTGCAAATAATAAATTAAATATTATAAAATAAGAAATAAATTATACTGTTTGGTATCTTCTAAGTAGCCTAGAGCTCGAGGAAAAACATTTACCTGTTTTATGCGTTTTTTACACTTCAATCACAATAACTATATAAAACGTAGCGGGCTGTCGAAGGCTGCTTTATAATCGACAAAAAGGTGGTAGGTGTCGATCTGCATCTCTTGGGTCTTCTCCAGGATTTGCCGCAGGGTAAATATCTGGTCAATGGTCGACTTTCCAGCTCTAAAGCCGAATTGGCTTTGGTATCTTCTAAGTTCTGCCAGATTGAGCTAACTAGCTGATGCATACACCTTATCAGCGTGTCGCCTCCGGTTTTAAACAGCTCGGCTGGTAGGCCTCTGGTATCCAAGTACTGATTTTGCGGCTGTTTGCACGGAGTGGGCAATGTTTTACCATTGTCCTGATATGTTATCGGGACGAGGAGTTCTTTGATTAAGCAGTTGGGCCAGTTGAGTGGAATATGCTGTGGCTATCTGTTTTGATTGCAGCTTACCGATGTCCAACGTCCGTGTTGTGTTTGTTTGCACTTTGTTTGCTACATTTAATCTGGTACGTACCTTTGCTGCAACAACGTAGTGGTCCGAATCAATGTTTGCGCCTCGGAACGATCGTACATCCAACTCGCTGGATGAATGTCTTCCACATATCACAACATGATCAATTTGATTACTTGTTCTTTGATCTGGAGACAGCCAGGTGCCCAGAATATCGAGATGATTAAAACTGGTACTGCTAACTATCATGTTTTTTGCAGCTGCAAAGTCTATCAGCCTCATACCATTGTCAGATGTTTCACTGTGGAGACTGAATTTCCCGACTGTTGAGCCAAAGATATTCTCCTTTCCAATTTTGGCATTAAAATCGCCTAGTATAATTTTAATGTTATGGGCAGGGCAACGGTCATAAGTTTCTTCTAAGCGCTCGTAAAATATATCTTTGGTCTGTTCGTCCTTGTCTTTAGTGGGAGCATGAGCGCAAATAAAGCTGTTATTGAAGAATTTTGCTTTTAATCGAATTGCAGCGAGTCTTTCATTCACTGGGGTGAAGCTGGAGACCAGATGTTATAACCTCCGAACAACTACAAATCCGCAACCAAAGTCATGCTTTGTGTCATGGCAGCTATAATACAGTGCGTCACCTTTAGGTGTTGTTGTGAGGCATTCCCCGTTCCATCGTATTTCCTGTATGGCAGCAATGTAGGCCTTATACTTTTCAAGTACATCTGCCAATGCGTAAACTGCACCTTCTCTATAAATAGTGCGAACATTCCAGGTGCAGATTCGCGGATCATGGTCCTTAAAACGTTTGCGGGGTTCGTCAACTTTAGAGGGGTTTGTTTTTTTTTTTCTTTAGTTTTTATACCCTATACCACAATGTGGAAAAGGGTATAATAAGTTTGTTTTCCCAAAAATTCATGTAACGCCGCGAAATATTCGTCGTAGACCCCTCATGTGGTATACCAAACTTCATATCTCGACGAGATAAAGCGATTTAGCGATGTGTGTCCGTCCGTCCGTCCGTCCGTCTGTCCGTCCATTAAAAATTGTAATCAAGCTAGAGGCCGCAATTATGGACCGATTGTCACGAAATTTAGTATGGAGGTCGGGTTTGGACCAGAATAGAACTGATTAGTTTTTGGCGATGATCGTGAAATGTTAAAGGGATGAAATGGACCAAAAACAAAATTTTTGCTCGATTTTGTAGCCGCTCTGTAGGTCGCAATAATAGTCCGATCGGCGCGAAATTTTAAACGTAGTTTTGGTTCGAGATGAAGAAGTAGCGTGCAAGTCAACGGTATGAGCGGATAATATTTAGCGGGTTAAATTGATCAAAACTTTTGTGTGAAAATTGGTAAAATTTCTAATGCACATCTTATAACAGCTAGCCCGGAAAGCTAGTGCACAGGGATAGTGGTATAGGGTATCACATGGTCGGCCCCGTCCGACTATAGCCTGTTCTTACTTGTTTCATAGTAGGCTGTTTTTTCTAGTGGAGGGTTACTAACCCGAAGCCCAAACCCAAGTTTTTAACGTTCTTATGGGTGAACGCGCAGCACACGCTAGCTCACTACCTTTAACGGGTGTAAAAGGCAGTTCCCCAGGTGACACCACGGGGAGATCCGTGTCCACTTGAGATGAAAGAGGGACCAAGAAACATCCTGGGCTTTACCATGTTAAAGCCGGTCAGGACCGTTCCTTGGTATCTTCCATAACATTTCTATGAACATTCAAGTTTAAGAATCCGCAAAAACTTCCCAAGTGTAAGCACTTTCCATTTAAAGTTGCTTCAAGAGCACCATGCTTAATATACCCTCCGTACTATGGTGGAGGGTATAAAAAACGAAAAATGGTTTTAAGAATGTTCAGCTGAATTCAACATCATGTGGAATCATCTTAATTTTGTTGAAGTTTTAGGAATGCCCAACCAAGCCATTAGAACATAACTGTCAAGCAAAAACAAAACTTCAGCAATAATGTCAATTGTGTCTGGATATTTTCAACGCTTAGTATATGTGTTGCTGTTTCATGCTGACCTTGTGCTCTTATCTTGTCTCTTGTTCTTTTCTTTTTCATCTCTCGGAATTCAATTGACAAATACGACATATTCTTATTGATATGTCAGAAAAAAAGAAACAAAAAAACGAAATTGCTTAACACATTTCATGGTATTTTTTGCAACATGGCACATTAAGCTGTCCCTGCAAACACCCTTTGATGGAATCGAAAATGGGGGAAAAAGTAATGATACGTTAAAGTACAACGACATGAAAAACATGTGAAAAAACAGCAGATAAAAATTGATTTCGTTCAAAGAAACCAATCAACACAAATGTCCAGACAAGACAATTGCCATAGAAAACTCGATAACAAATGTTTTCGATGATTATTGGGCTTTTTTTAGGACCCACCTTTAAAGTAGAAAAAAAGGAATGAAATTCACTAGACTAAGATCATAGTGGTTTTATCTCCACACAACCACACATGGAGTGAAATCAATATCTTTGCTCTTGTGAGACAATTTGGTATTAAAGTTATACTGTTATTTTAAGTCGACCAATTAAATTCTGTCACGCTGTGTCCAAGTCATTAATGTAACAAGGTAAAATTCAAAAAAGTAAGTTATAACATGAGCGGTTTGTAAGTTTTACTGAAGAAGAAGGGCATGAAACATACAAAAAACAAGGGAGACACTCTAGCAATTACCCCGAGAATTTTATAATACCTTTACTGAAAAATAGCAACACAATTATTAACTTATATTTTCCTAAACTATGAAACATATATCACCAATATTTTTGAAAATTTAACATAGCTGAAGCCAAGGTTTACCCTTTTAGAACACGCGACTTGTGATTGTATATTATACAAATTAAATATTTTTGGATAAAATGAAATGTTTTTGGACGTGGCAAAAAATATTGGCCTTAAAAGATAATATGCGTGGAAGCTGTGGCTATATTTATGTTAAAAAATGGGTAAAAATGGGTTGAAGCCACCATGTCTTTTTTGTTTTCTCTCGATTTGTGAGTAAACCACACTTCTCTCGATTTTCCTGTCAAAGTAAAAGTAGAAGCAAACTAAATAAGGATCATCTCACTTCTGTATTACTTTTCAAAATTTGAACTGCTTCTACCATTAAATGATGCTGACATTTTGAAGCCAGATTTACAGTGTTTTTTGAAATTTTCTTCCAATTTCATTCCGCAAACAGGTTTTTCAAAAAATCATTTATAGGATTATAGCACTTGCGATTCTGAGTTATTTGATACGTATATTGTGAATGTAGTCTGCACAGCTTCATAGAAATCTGCATCCAAATGCGGAAATTTTGTGCGAACATTTTTCTAAAAATCATATTTTTCGGGTCTAATATTTGCAATTGTCTCTAGAATACCTCGTACTCCATTGCACATTTTAGTTTTTTTACGTTCCGGATCCAATAAATCATTCCTCGTGAAAATCGATCAACTAAAACGCGAGTTACGAGAAATTCCAAAGTAGAAAAATCACCTAAAATTGATTTTGAAAATATCGCGTATTTTATCGCGTTTTCTGCGGATCGTTTCCACTGCAATGAAAAAACTATCGCAGCATCTTCGTTTTAGCGGAAACAGAGATTTGAAAACTTCACTGATAAGGAAGCTACATTAATTTTATCCCAAAAAATAATGTGTGATGCTACATCCACGGTTCTTGATTGATCGCCTTCAAACAGATATATATCGATATAGATTTTCATGGTGAACACTGAAATCGGATGCGGACAAAAATTTTATGCATTTTGCGCAAATTAGCGATATTTTATAGGTTTTTTTAATGCTAAGATGCAGCCGATGGTACATCTTAGAGTCCAAATTATATTTCGAAAAATATATACAACTTAATAGATATGGCCTTGCTGTACATGAAAATCACATGCGGACAAAATGATTTTGATAATTACGCGATTTACACGTATTTTAAAATGCATATAAATTAAAATGGGTTATTTGACCTCTATTTCCATTTCAGAAGCTTTGAGATATATCCTCATCAACTCAATTACCTTCCCTAATGGGAAAGCTTTAATATGAATGTCAATAAAGCAAAATCCGTCTATTTTATTGGGAGATTTAAGCAAAATGAAGGAAGTATTCCTACAGATTTTTACAATATTTTCTACTACACAATGCATGTGAAAAAATATTTTTTCAAACAAAAAATTATTTTTTTGACCAAAATATGTGGTTATTTTGGCTGTAACATCGAAACTATAACACCAACCTGTATGATTGTAGTCTCATTTGATTCCCCGTGAAGTTTTGATCCACAACAAATTTTTATGTAATTTTACGACCACTAAGTGGGCCTTAGTTTAAAAAAAAGTTGACTTATATTCAATAATTTATCAATTTTATTTACATTCCGCGAATTCTGTGCAACATTTTGCAGGTATTATGCAATCTACTCGCTGAAGTCACTTCGAGGGAACTTTTTGTAACAATTGTGCTCATTAAAATAATTAGCGTTTTTATAATATTTTCTTTCTTAAAAAGCGAAATAAAAGCGCCATAACTTTTGTCCGCAACAACCAAAAATTGGCTCGCGAATACTGGGAATTTTTTTCTTAACCTACATATCAAAAGTCGTTGATGTAGCGCGAAAAAAATTTATCCTTTTTTTCTGAAATGGAATATGAAATAATTGACAATATTCCTGATATATACATCCAGGTAATACACACATTTAACATTGTAATTAATCACATGCAGCTGCTATTTCTTGAATATTATCCCATCTTACCATTTTCTCAGAGCACAGATAATTTACCTCAATCATGACTGATGAAATCTTCTCTCGGAGGTATTGACCCGATAATGCACCATAAGTATGCAAATGTACAGCATGTGTTTGTGTGAGATAGGATAGCAATTGGTAATGAATGCTGCTTGGAAAGTTGAATCTTACAATTGGTAACACACAACGCACAACACAATTGGTGTTAATGCAGAAAGTCCTGTAGTGCTGTTAAACAGGATGTGTAGATTTGACACACACACACACCCACATGTTAGCCTCCACCTTTGTTATTTTGGGAAATGCAATTTGGAGAATCAATTGTCATTATGATGGTGAATTATACGAATTAATGGCTTAAAGAAATGAAAATGTGAATGTGAAGAATAACTCATTAAGTGCCAGTCAGAGCGTTTATTTAAAGTAAAATAGAATTTCTTTAAAATTAAATTATAATTTCTGAAAAAGGAAAACATAAAGTAAAGCCACTACTGGAGTCGCATCATTACAACAAGTGCAAGAGTAAATCGTTGTTTTGAACTGGAGGGTAGCAAAATGCTATGGCCACCAATCAAAACTGAGGAACATTTTAGTAATATTTATCATTGGGCATCACCGCACGGCTATGGCTGTTTTATGTGAGAAAGGACTTTTAATTGACCTACATTATGCAACACTAAAATTATTAACAATATTCTGACACCTCAGCGTAATAGAAGACCAAAAAAGAGAAGATACGTATCTCGGCGTGTTTTCATATCTAAACAACTTTCGTGGTTATAGGCCTCCAAAAATTTTAGGCTTTTATGTCAAATACATCTTTTTGTCAGGATCATATTTTTGAGATCGGAGATTCATTTTTGTAGTTGGTTGATTGCTTCAAATTTGATCGGTTTGACATCTCTAGACCAAAAGATGATGAAGAAGATGAAGTTTGATGAAGTTTTGTGCTGACAATTATTGTTCTCTAAGACAAGGGCTACAACTTTGCCTCTGGAGGTAAATCCAATTTCTTAACGGTTTAAATAATATGATCCTGACAAACTGATGCCTTTTGACATCATAGCTGCAAACCTTTGGAGGTCTATAACCGCGATAGTTGATGAGATAGGAAAAAACGGCGAGGCATGTGTCTTCTCTTTTTTGGTCTTCTATCACACTGCGGTGTCAGAATATGGTTAATAAAGCATGACTCAAAAAATAACACACAGTGCTATCACTTATCAACATGCTTCAAGCCCAACGGTATAGCAGCGGTCTCCTAGAAGTAGGGGATGAAAGATACCAAGCAACGGCACTAACCTGGAAAATCTCAGGACTTATCATGGTCCCTCTTTCATCTCAAGTGGACATTGATCTCCCCGTGGGGACACGTGGGGAGCTGACTTTAACACCCATTAAAGGTAGTGAGCTAACATGTGGTGCACGTTCGCCCATAATAATGTTAAAAGTTGGGTTGGACGTTGGGCTAGTAGCCCATCCCTCCAAATAGCAACATACAAATATCTACAATCGTCCATTAAGCTCGTCCTTGAAAAACATACGAAAAAAAGTGTTATCACGTCATGGCAACGTTCAGAGCCAAACACCATAATTTCCAAAGGCTGCGCTAAGAGTTTGTCATGGAAACCATGTAAACAGTAATTAAATTTGAAAGAGAAAAAGTTTGATGACAGAGAAGACACTCCACAGCCGATATGTCTGATGAGCCGCTACCCACGGCGAAGCCGGTCACATAATGGTGGTTGTGTAAGTTCGAATCTTCGGCATACCTTTTTTACTTGCAAAATCATCGGTTATTAAGCTCGACTCCAACGAGAAATTAATTAAAATTAATATTAAAAAGATCTTCGTTCTAATATGCAAAATTTCCAAAAAATAAACAAAAATCAGCTTGATCCAGGCTGGGGTTTGAACACACGTCTTTGGAAAAACATATGAATAATAATAAAATAGAATGTAAACTACTAAATAAATAGTCAACTTTTATTAGTTTGAAATATTTTTTTAAATAAACAGCTCTTTCACTAATCATAGTCCTTTGAATCCATTCATCTATTCATCATTCAATCAATTCAACGACATTTCAATTTTTACAGCATTCATCCTTTGAGCCGGTTTTGCAGGTGCAGTGACAATGTTGGTCACAGGGACAATTGTCGCCACATATTTGGACGGTGAGGTAGCGTTCAGAGCCAAAACTCATAACTTCCTAAGGTTGCGCTAAGAGTTTGTCATGGAAGCCATGCAGATTGAGTGGACAAGTATCCACCACTGTAAAAACAAATTACATTTGAAAGAGAAAAATTTCGATGACAGAGAAGACACTTCACAGCCGATATGTCTGATGAGCCGCTACCCATGGCGAAACGGATCAAATCTGCAACTGAAATGTTTGCACTCTTTATATAGAGGGTGCAGTTTAAGCACTGGCAGATGTAGCTGAAAAATAAAAGGCCGATATTACTGCCACAGAGGATCAACACCTAAAGGCGACGCACTATATTATGGCCATGGCATAAAGCATGACTGTGGTTGAGGATTTGAAGTTGATCGGATGTTAAAACATCTGGTCCCCCAACTTCATGGCAGTGAAGGAAAGACTTGTTACAGTACTGATAAAAGCAAAATTCCGAAGACAAGAGCGAAAAGATCAACAATATATTTTACGAGAGCTTGGGAGAAACATATGACCGTGGCCCTGCTCATGACATTAAAATTATTCTTGGGAATTTTAATGCCAACATTTTGAAGGAGAATATCTTTGACACATCAGTCGGGAAATTCAGTATCCAGAGTCAAACATCTGACAATGGAATGAGGCTGATAGTGCTGCTACCGAGGAGTAAAATGCGGCATATAGGACTACTGAACAATCAGTAGCAACATGGCGCGTAAGAGAGGTATCACGAAGAAAGGACAGAGGAGAAACGTCTTTTCAGCAGGAAGAAGAGAGAATTGTGAAAAAACGAGATCTACAGGAGCCAAAGAGTGAAACATCAAACTGATGGCTTTGGTACAGGCACATCCGCTTTTAGAGGCCAGCAAGGTAATTTGTTAACTGACCAGGGATTCGGAGTCGGAGTCTACGAGTCGGAGTCGAGCTATTTTGCTGGAGTCGGATTCGGAGTCGAAAAAAATAACTCGACTCCGACTCCGGGCAAAATTTTTTCCACGTTATAGAAATATAACATTAAACTTGGAACAAGAACATATTCTTAAAAATCATTATTTGCTTTTGGAAAGTCCCCAAACAAAGCTGTGATATTCGTCATTATAATTAAAATTGCAAAAATGAAAATTTGGGTTTTATTTGCGACTATTGTGATATCTTCGTTGTTTGATCACCTACGAGAACCTACTTTACATCATTAGAAAGGCGTTATTTTTTTACTTTTATTGTCAGGTTTTGCTTTTGGTATACCCCGTATAGAAGCTGAGATATTCGCTTTGGAAAAAAACGTTGTATTTTTATCCACATAAGTTTTTTGCCCATTCCGACCCCTAAATATTATCCGACCATCACCAAAATCAATAGGCTTCTTCCCCTCCGGGACCCCCATCAACATCCAAAATTTCGTGACGATCCGATCAAAATTGCGACCTGTAGCGTGATTACAAGGTTTAGATTGACAGACGGACAGACGGGCAGACGGACGGACGGACTGACGGACGGACACACATAGTCAGATGGACTCAGCTCGTCGAGACATTCATTTTGGTATATATAAGTATGGGTCTACGACCATTATTTCGATGCGTTACAAACTTTTTGGCCAAAACCAACTTATAATACCCTCCCCATATAGTGGTGTAGGGTATAACAAGGTTTCGTAGACGACCTCAAAACTTCAGATGAAGAAAAAAATCTACCAAAAAGTTACGTAGTTTTATCGAAAAAAAAACATGAAAAATGGCTTTTATTGAGCTGTACAACGGGGGGTCTCCTTTTAAGGCTAAGCACACTAAAATGTTGAAACTTGGTCGTGAATTGCTTATAGTTTTTATTGCATGTAGTCCTTACAATTTGTATTGCCCCAGTATTTTCACATATTTTGAAGGCTTAAAGATTTTCTTACGCGGAAGAATTCCGTCCAGAATATACTCGTGCAAAAAAAGGAAAACCGGCAAAAACTTTCTAACTTTGCTATTTTTCAATGTAGGATTCGGAGAAACAGTATTGATATATTCGAATGTATTCGAACGAATGCCCTTTCTAATGAATATGTAAAGAAAAACTAATATATTAGCCTAAATAGGCCAAAATATAGGAACAAGTTAAAAATTTGTGCACATTTTATTTATTTTTAGTGGTATAGGAATTCACTCTCGGAGTCGACCCGGAGTCGGAGTCGTGAAAAAAACTCGCCTGGAGTCGGAGTCAAGCCAAAAATACGTCGACTCAGAACCCCTGTAACTGACATAGATAGTGTGCTCAGTATATGGAAAGAACATTTTCCAAACTGTTGACATCCAATAACAGCGAAGATGGAAAAAATAAAGGATTTCCAATCGCAGAAGATGGTATTGAATGTATACCGCCTGGCAAAGATGAGGTAAAGACAGCAATAAACCGGTTGAAGAATAATAAGGCAGCAGGAGACGATGGCCTACCAGCCGAACTGTTCAGAACTGGAAGGGATACGCTCATTTGTTGTATGCATCAGCTAGTTAAAACCATCTGGCAGAAAGAACGCGTACCCGACGATTGGAACCTGAACATCCTGTGTCCCGTCCACAAGAAAGGAGATAAAGCTGTATGCTCAAACTGCAGAGGCATACGACTGCTCCCTATTACTTACAAGATCGTGTCAGGGATATTGTGCGAACGACTAAAGCCTATGGCCAATGAAATAATTGGGGCATATCAGTACAGCTTTAAATCTGGCAAATTCACCAATGAACAGTTATTTACTCTGCGACAAATCCTGGAAAAGACAAAAGAGATGTTGATCGACAACTACCGCCTTTTTGTCGATTATAAAGCAGCCTTCGACAGCCCCCAACGTTCAAATGTATTCCAAACCATGTGTGAATTTGGTATCCGCGCAGAGCTCATTCGGCTGTCTAAGATGACATTAGCTGACACCCGGTCCTCAATTAAAATAGGAAAGAACCTCTCCGAAGAGTTTAGTACCAAAAGAGTTTTCAGACAAGGATACAGCTATTCGTATGACCTATTTAACATTCTGCTGGAAAAGGTTATACCAAATGCAGACTTTAAAAGAAATTGCACAATTTACACCAATAGGGACATGTTACTTGCTTACGCTGACGATATTAACATCATGGACCGGTCAATATAAGAAGTAACTGATACCTTCAAGAAGGTCCAAGGAGAATTTGCTAAAGGGGGTCTGACAGTAAATGGCGAAAAGACAAAGTTGATGATATCGACGCGCACTGCCTCCACAGAACTCGGACAAACTGTGGAAGTTGGCTCCTGTAATTTTGATGTTGGTAACGACTGCCTATCACGGCAACGCCATAAACACAGCAAACAACGTCGGCTTTGAAATAAGAAGAAGAAAAGTATTGGCCAACCGATGCTACTTTCGCTTAAGGGGTTATGGTCAATTACAAATTTTACAAAATCGAAAATTTTATTGGTTAATTTTAAAGTACAGGTTCATGTAAATATGTTGCAAAAATATCGAGATAGCTGAGATATGACCTTTAGAAAGAGAATTCAAGAAAGAGATTAATTGTTGTTGTTGTTGTAACAGTGTTTTTGTTATGTTTATTTGTTCGTTCCTCTGTTCAATCTGGCTCTGGGTCTATCTCCAGTTCCAGAAAAGTGGCTGCTTCGATGGGATGTAGCCACAGATCCACTGGAGTTAGATGGGTAGGTTTGGCGGGGCAGTTAAAAAGGTGTTGTGTGTCGTGCGGGCCCATGCCGCATACTGGGCATGTGTCTTGCACGGCGCGATCGATTTCCGCCCAATACGAATTTAGGCGACTGCAATATCCCAAGCGTAGTTGAGCCAAAACTACTCTGGTTTGTCGTGGCAGCTGACGCTCCTCAGCTGCGATAGATGGAGGATGTACTCCGAGTACTTTATTCACACTATAATTGCTTAAGGCCTTGGCAACTGCGTCCGTGTGAATGCTATTCAATCCTGCTTGATATGCTTGTTGATCTAGGGGTTCTCTCCTGTATCGTTGGACCTCTACCTCTAGAGCATGGATATCCTTTCTGATCTCCCTGAATGGGCCGGGCCTACCCACAAGATGGTGATTGGGATGGCTCACACGATAACATCCAAGCAGGTACTGCAACGTAAGCATCTCATTGTGTTGCTTTACAGGAAGAATTTTTGCCTCCTCATGTAGATGGTCCACTGAAGATTTGAGGAGGCACCCTGTCGCTGTTCTCAGGGCGGCATTCTGGCAAGTTTGAATCTTTTTCCAGTTCGAATCACACAATCTCGGGGACCAGACTGGAGCCGCATAGCTTACCACAGTTATACGTGGCCAACAAGGTTTCTTTATCTGCACCCCAAGTGCTGCCGGCTAGGGACTTGAGGACCTTGTTCCTACTTTTCAACTTGTCGCAGATAGCTGTGGCGTGTGCCCACGACTTGAATGTAGTGTCGAATGTGACCCATAAAATTTTAGGGCAGTTTGTGGTCGGAATTCTGCTACCGTCGACCACGACATTCAACTCACGTCCAAACTGCGCTGTCCATGTGGTGAACAGAGTGGCTGTAGATTTTGTGGGAGAAATCTGCATATTCCTCGAATGGAAAAATGTGGTAAGATCGGTTAAATAGTTGTTCAGTCTCTCACAGATGTCATCAGGATAGGTAACCGACGCCAGGATCGTGCAATCATCCGCATACGTCACGATCTCAATGCCGTGGTGGAATACAGGAGAGGTAGAGGTTAAACAGTTCCGGAACCCCCCTTAGGGAACTCCCTGTTTCACTCTACGGGGTTTGGACTTCTTATTCCTGAATTCCACGTACGACTGGCGTCCACACATATATTTGACTATCCAACGTTTCAAGCTTGGCCGGAGGGTTGTCTGCTCAATGTCCTCAAACTGCGTGGAGTGCCTGACTGTATCAAAGGCTTTTGATAAGTCAAGCGCCACCATCACTGTTCTATCGCACGGCCGTCTCTGGTTGAGTCCTTTACAGATATATGTGGTAATGGCGTGCAGCGCTGTTGTCGTGCTGTGCTGCTTACGGAATCCATGTTGATGATCGGCAACTTGATAGCTATTTCTGATACTGGGGAGGAGCAAGGCCTCAAGTGTCTTTGCTACGGGCGACAAAAGCGAAATCGGTCTGTACGATTCACTTTTACTGGCATCCTTGCCTGGCTTCCGTAGTGGGACCACCCTGCCCATTTTCCAGACTTCGGGAACAACGAGGGTGGCTAGCGACAAGTTGAAGACTTTGGTGAGATACTCAACTCTCGGCTCATCCAGCTGCTTCAACATTACCATGGAGATTCCATCAGGGCCCAACGCTTTGAATGATTTAGCGTTCCTGATGGCATTGGCAACATCATCCATTGTAAATTGTGGTGGTTCACACTCGGCAGGAAGAGATCTGATGCGACGTAATACTCTTCTCTTCGCCCTGTCACTCTCGGGATGCTCGACAAACTGTCGATTGAAATTACTTGCGCACCTCTTCGGGTCAGTCAACGTAACGTCGCCAAACGTGACTGAGGTCCTATCTTCCCTTCTTCCAGGGTTCGAGAGTGACTTAACCGTTGCCCACAATTCACCTATACCGGCTCCAATGTTGCAGCTCTTCAGATGATTTAACCATTCATTGTGATTTGAATGTTTGAAACAAACAGCGGAGATATTGAAATAATCTCTAATCAAACCAAACATTTAATTTTTGCAATTTTAATTGTAATGACGAACACCAAAGCTTTGGTTGGGGACATTCCAAAATCAAGCCTGGCTATGAAAAAAAATCTCATATTTACAATAGTGCAACGTAACGGAGATATCGCAATAACCGGTAATACATCCGATTTTTCCATTTTTTTGAAAATTACGCTACCGATCGGGTCACGACGAAATATTGTGGGTTAATGGAGGTCCTGGAGCGGAAGGAGTCCACTGATTTTGGTGATGGCCAGATAATATGCAGGGGTCGGAATGGTCAAAAAATTTATTTTGGGCAAAAAAAGTCAAGGTTTTATTTCAAATCGAAATTTTGGGAGTTGATGCGGGTCCCACCGAGGCAGAAGCCTATAGGGGTATTCCAACGACAAAGCCTATAAATGGAAGAAGAACATACCACCATTACATTGATGCAAAGTAGGTTGCCGAAGGTAGCCAAACAAGGGAGATATCACAAGGCATCCCATGTTTCCATTTTTGTAATCATGCAGTTTTAATCGAATCGTCAAGAGAGGAAGAACCATATTAAGTTTGGTAATAGTCGGATAATATTCCCAAAGGGAAATGTTTACCAATCAGAAGCTTATACACAGGGGTTGTGGTGTAGTGTATCACATAGTCGGCCCCGTCCCGACTATAGCCTTTGCTCACTTGTTTTAGTTAAAAAAAATATTTTTATACCCTCAGCATTTATGCTAAAGAGGGTATATACAATGTGTGACTCCTCGAAATAATGATTTTAGACCCCAAGTATGTTTGGACGAAATCCGTTTCAGACAACCTGGAGTTGATTTAGCATCTCCGTCCTTCTGTCTGTCTGTCTGTCTTGCTGGCTGGAGACCACGATAACTCTCGAAAGGATCAACCGATTCGGTCAAAAATTTGGCTTTCGTAATATTTTGTCCAAACTTAGTTTAAGTTCGAAGATGGTGTTTGCGGGGTTATGTTTTTTTTATCTTTATACTTAACCTTTTTCCCTTTCTCCTTTAGTTATTAGTTAAAACACTTTTATTTATTTCTGTGTTTGTATGGTTTTATTCAGGTTTTCTCTTCTTGTAGGTTTTAATTCTAGGTTAGCTTTTAAGTATAGATTTTTAGGTAGAACAATTTTAGTTTAATTCAGTTTTATGCAAATTTTTGGTATTTTTAACTTAGCACAATTTTCTAGTTTTAAGTAGTTAAATTCATTAGGTTTATACAATGCAGATTTTAGGTTTAGTTTTTAGATTATTTAAACAAGATTTAACAATAGAAATATCGGTAATTCACTTTAAGTTCTTTTTTTGAGGTTTGGAGATAAAATGATGTAAGTACAGTGAGTGTCAAAAATATTCGGTTTTCAATTTCACCAATAATAACACCTCAGTATTTTCGAACCTCATAACCAATATTCAAAAAACCAAATACTTAAAAAAATGTTGGTCCTGTGGCAATTAAAAAATATATGTAACATGGATCCATGGCAACCCTATAAGCGAGAATAACAAAGAAGAAGTTGTTAACCCTGTTTTCTATGCGTCAAAAATATTCGGTTTTTTGTAAATTTTGCTAAATATTTTGGCAAAAAACCGGTCAATATCGAACTTTTTCTGCAAAATTAGTATAAATTTCAATAATTGCGAACAGAATATTTGTTCCTGTGTGCAAAATATCATATTTCATAGCAAATTATTAAAATTTAGGGCTAAGGAAAAACGCTTTCCTAGAAAAGAGAAAACTGTTCATATTTCTTTATAAAAACGGCAGGAATAAAGGAAATTTTTGCTTATTTTTGAATATTTAGTCGAATACATTTGAAATAATGTGCAAAAGTCACGAAAATATAGAAATATTTGATTTCGTGAAACACATTACCCAGCCAAACCAAGGACTGGGAGGGAAGGTAGAGGAATCTCCTGAAAATTTACGGCTAAACCGCCCTTAATTTTCCCGAAATTGGTCACCGAGTCCTAAATGACTTTCAAAAGATAGAAAATATGCACTTACATTCCAAAAAAATCGAAAGGGTAAAGCCTTTCATGGCCTTGTAACAGATCACACACCATCGGCTTATTTACATAACCAAAAATCTAGTTCAAATTTCGCCTTGATGTACCTTCAACACTTGATGTACATCAGAAACCTGGTGAAATGGAGTAAGTTTTGAATGTCTAAGCAGGAAAATCAGTATAACACCATGTTTCCGGCCTTTCTGTGTACTCCAACAAAAAAGTACGAAGGAGCTTATAGGAGACATGTATTTTTATCAATGACTTATGATGTGTTACAAGGCCATGAAAGGCTTTATCCTTACGATTTTTTTGGAAAGTAAGTGCATATTTTTTATCTTCTGAAAGTCATTTAGGGCTCGGTGACCAATTTCAAGAAAATTAAGGGCGGTTTAGCCATAATTTTTCAGGATATTCCTCTACCTTCCCTCAAAGGCCTTGGTTTGGCTGGCTTATGTGTTTCACAAAATCGATTATTTCTATATTTTCGTGACTTTTGCACATTATTTCAAATGTATTCGACTAAAACTTTCAAAAATAAGCAAAAATTACCTTTATTTCTGCCGTTTTTATAATGAAATATAAACATTTTTACTCTTTTCTAGGATAGCGATTTTCCTTAGCCCTAAATTGTAATAATTTGTTATAAAATATAATATTTTTGCACACAGGAACAAAGATTCTGTTCGCAATTATTGAAATTTATACTAATATTGCAGAAAAAGTTCGATATTGACTGGTTTTTTGCCAAAATATTTAACAAAAGTTACAAAAACCGAATATTTTTGACGCATAGAAAACAGGGTTAACAACTTCTTCTTTGTTATTCTCGCTTATAGGGTTGCCATGGATCCATGTTACATACATTTTTTAATAGCCACAGGACCAACATTTGTTTAAGTATTTGGTTTTTTGAATATTGGTTATGGGGTTCTAAAATACTGAGGTGTTATTATTGGTGAAATTGAAAACCGAATATTTTTGACACTCACTGTATGTTCACTGGGTAAACTATGTACAAGGTAAGTATTTGTTTTAGCACGTAGATGATTTAACTTTAGCAGGTAAGTAATTTAACTTTAGCAGGTAAGTAATTTAACTTTAGCAGGTAAGTATTTTAACACTTAGGTAAGTATTTAGTTTTAAGTTTTTAATATGTCAACTTATTTATTTTTTCCTGTTTTAATATTCACTGGGGGGAGAAAATGTTCCGGCGCTTTCAAATTTGTAACAACGATTGAAAACTTCTTGAAGTTTATTTCAACAGCAAACCTGTTTGCCGGTTTGCTGTTGGAAATGTTTACATATTTACTATGTTTTTACATGCAAAACCGTTGCAATGTGTGAGTGTGTGGGTGGAAAGAACAAATGGCAAACTTAACACCACACCGCCACCACCCACAATTTCAACGGCGTTCACTTATGACTTCTTAACGCACATTCACACTGGGGCACTAAACCCTATATGTGTTCACATTGTGTGAACATGTTCTGCCCCCGCAGTGGTTAGTGTTAGTATTATTAATAAGGATCATCTTGCGGGAGATTTCTAATTGGACCGGACAGCACATAACCCAGCCTGGTCTGGTACCCGTATACGTCACCGATGCCAGAAAATGTCCTGCCCTCCTGGACTATGGCCGAGTACGCATCGGCACCCAACTCAACTTCTATGGGAGTGTTACTTCTGGGGTCCACATCAGCCAAGCTCCCACCGCTAAAATCTCTTGTGGGGTCCTCAAGAATCGGGTCACAATAGGGTCTGTACGGCAGCTCATCGGTCACGAGCGCATGCACCCTTAGCGCCCAGGTCGAGCTCTCGTTTCGAGCCTGGATTTTAAGCGTAGTAAACCGCCGACCCAAGAAGAGGAACGAGCGAAGCCCTATACGCTGGAAAGATGCGTAGGAAATTCTCGACATCGCCGACCCTTGATGGACTAAAGCTCTTACAGACGCCCACAACCTGGCTTCTTCTCCCATGATCCGTATGGTCGCCGTGGGGATCATCACTAAATTCCATCGCAAAACTGGGGGCGGTGACGGTGGCTGCAGCGAATTGTCGAGCTGTGGGGCGCCATGGATGAGTGTATGGTGCCTGTAGTCGCAGCGCCGACATGTTGTGAGGGAGGGACAGTCCGGGGCTAGGTGACTGCTCGCCAAGCAGTTCCGGCAGTAGCTTCGGCGCTCTAGAGTCTCATAACGCTGGTAGGGCGAAAGGTTGAGGAACCTCTGGCAGGAGCTCAACGCATGGTCTTCTTGGCACAACCCACATGCGTATTGCCAATGCGCCGGTCTGTCTCTCCTCTCTTCTCTTCGACCCTGCCGTTGATTAGATCGGCTGCGGTTGTGCTGTCGCCTAACACTTGGCTCTGCCCTTGGCTGACGGTTGGGGTTGGCGGCGGCGGCCCCACGCTCTGCTCCTTCTTCCAGTCTCCAGTCCTGGTTGGGTAAATAGGCGGCCATATCTGCAAAAAAAGAGATGGGAGTACTACATTCTTTCATTAAGGAAAATAACCCGACTAGTCAGTCGGAAAACAATTTGACAAGTTTTGTAATGGGTCTGCTTATTGAGCCACTAGCCGTCCGAACGTCGACTACTCTAGTGTTCTGGTCACTACCGGGATAAGTTTTATCAACGCGTCCTAATTTCCATTCATTTGGAGCGAGTCTTTTATAACTACTAAGTCTCCCTCTTTAATGTTCTCCCGAGTATACTTCCATTTCGTTCTGCGATGAAGTTCGTGTAGATATTCTAGTTTCCAACGATTACAAAAATATTGGGAAATGACTTTGAGTCGTTTCCAACGATTAACAAGACTGATATCAGTGTCAGAAATATCGGGCTCAGCTGGTGTAAGAATAGCTGTGCCGATTAAGAAATGGCCAGGGGTTAAAGGAGAGAAATCATTTGGGTCGTCGCTTGCAGGACTGAGGGGTCGCGAATTAAGGCAACCTTCGATTCGAGTTAAAATCGTTGTGAATTCTTCGAAGGTAAAGTTCATTTTGGGAATACTTTTCTTCAAATGGGTCTTGAAAGATTTAACTCCGGCCTCCCACAAACCGCCCATGTGCGGAGCTCCGGGTGGAATAAACTTCCAATTAAGATCTTGGTGAAAGTTGTTCTGAAGGATACTATTTTGCAGGTTTTTTACAAAGGCAATCCTGTCTCTTTTTAAAAGATCAACTGCCCCTACAAAGTTTGTACCGTTGTCGGAATAGATACAAGCTGGGCAGCCACGCCGGCTAACGAACCTCGAAAAGGCGGCCAAAAACGCGTATGTCGACAAGTCGCTTGTCGGCTCCAAGTGTATGGCCTTTGTCGCAAAGCATATAAATACACACACGTAGCCCTTGGTAAGAAAGCAGGCCCTGCCAGAATAACTTTTAATATTGAAGGGTCCCGCAAAATCAACACCTGTATTTGTAAAGGGTCTTGAGAGGAAAGTTCGCTCGGGCGGCAGAGATGCCATTAATTGATTTTGGGTCTTTTTCTTATGAATGATGCACACTTTGCAGTTTCGTATGGTTTTCTTTACAAGTGACTTAAGGCCGAATATCCAGAATTCTGACCTGAGCACTCTTAACATCAATAAATTACCGCCGTGTAAGGTTATTTTATGTGTAAAATCAACCAGTAGTTGACTAAGGGTCGCTCCATGTGGAAGAATTATGGGATGCCGCTCACTATACGTAAGGGCTGTCGACTGTACCAATCTACCATTGGCTCTTAGGATTCCTTTAGGGTCTAAAAATGGATTCAGAGTTAGAAGAGAGCTAGTTGCAGAAATTCTTGCCTTTTTCTCCAAGGCCTCGTATTCGTCTAAGTAAAAGAACTTTTGAGTCTGTATGATACTGGATCGTTTTCCATCTTGAATCTCGGCGGCCGTCAGCTCCAATGTTGAGGCTCTAAGGTGTTGCCGATTAATTCCAGTATTTTTCCAGAGTCTTAAGGCATATGCATATGCCCGATAAACTTTTGCTAACGACGAGAAATTTTTCAAGGGGTCATCTTTTTGCTCGAAAAGCGTTAGGGCTTTGACCGCCTTGGCTTCTAGGTCTGTTTCATTATGAATTTGATTCGATGGCCACCGGTCTTTTGGCATTGTGAGCCAATGAGGTCCATTCCACCAGAGTCTATGAGCTTTAAGTTCTGTGGGCGAGCATCCTCGGCTGGCTATATCAGCGGGATTGTTTTCTGAGTCTATATGTCGCCAGTTCTCTTGGCCGACATTTTCAGAGATTTCCGAAATTCGGTTTCCCACAAATGTGCTCCAGTGACAAGGAGGCTTTTTCAACCAGGCTAAAACAATGGTGGAGTCTGTCCAGAATTGGGTCGTATAATCCGATATCTGAAGATTTTTCATGGTGCTGGCCGCTAATTTGGAAAGTAAAACCGCACCACATAATTCGAGACGTGGTATTGACAACTTTTTGATTGGTGCCACTCGAGTCTTTGCGGCTAACAGAAAAGTCTGAACATTGTGACCTGGGGTTTCTACTCTAATGTACAACGTAGCCCCGTAGGCGCTTTCCGACGCGTCGCAGAATCCATGTATTTCCACAGAACTATTCAATGTAAATGTTATCCATCTTGGAACTTTCAGTAGCTCAATATCCTTGCTATTTCTCACGAAGTTTTTCCAATTTATGAGTGTAAGGGGCTTTAAAGTGTCATCCCAATCGATTTTATCCAACCATATCTGTTGCATTACAAGTTTGGCTACAATTATGATCGGTGCTAGCCATCCGCATGGGTCAAACAGCTTGGCTATAGTAGACAGCACTTCTCGTTTTGTGTAAACATTTCTATTTTCCATCTCTGGGGGCATAAACGAGAAAAAGTCGCCTGATATGTTCCATCTAATTCCCAATGTCTTGGTGGACGCATCTTCAGCGATGTCCAACCAGTTAAGCGGTAATAAATTCTCTTCAGGGATATCTTTTATAATGGTGTGATGATTTGAAGCCCACTTCATAAGTTTGAAACCCGCAGAATCTAGGGCTGCTACCAGTTCCTTCCGGGCCTGAATTGTTTCTTCAACCGTGTGTCCGCCAGCAAGAACATCATCAACATATAGATTTTGCAAAATAATATTGGCTGCTTTTGGATAGGTATCTTTTACATCCTCTGCCAATTTAATAAGAGTCCTCAAAGCTAGGAAAGGCGCACAATTTACTCCAAATGTCACGGTTAACAATTCATAATCCTCAATTGGGTCTTGTGGTGATTTTCTGAAGAGAATTCGTTGAAATTTGGTTTGTCTCGAGTCCAAAAGTATCTGCCTATACATCTTTGTGATGTCAGCATTGAAGGCATACTTAAAAAATCTCCATTTTAAAATTTGTATCACCAAATCCTGTTGTAGAATGGGTCCAGGAAACAATGTGTCATTGAGACTAGTTTTGTTTGAGGATGGGCATGAGGCGTTAAACACAACTCTTAATTTCGTTGTGAGCCTATCAGGTTTAATCACTGCGTGATGTGGTAAATAATAGTTGGGTGTGTCATTAATTTCCTCAGGATTAATCTTTCTCATATGACCGAGTTCCAAATACTCGATAATTGATTTATCATATTCCTCTTTTATTTCGGGTGTTCTCATTAGTTTTTTCTCCATTCGAAAGAATTGGGCTAAGGCAATATTTCTAGAATTCCCCAATTCCTCGCACTTTTTGAATGGGAGAGTCACAACATATCTTCCTTCCTTGTTACGTACAGTTGTATCAATGTAATTTCTTTCGCAGAATTGGTCTTCTTCTGACCGTAAAACTTTTTTAGGGGTCTCTTCCACCTCCCAAAAACGTGTAAGTATCTTTTCTATCGATGTTGTGTTGAGCAAAGCAATTTGTTTTCGTTGAATTGTATTCCCAGGAATGGGTCCTCCCACAATCCATCCAAATTTAGTTTTTTGGGTTAAAATTGATCCAAATGTTTTCATCGGAGTTCCAAGTGCAAATATCAAGGGTCCTATGTCCATACCTATGAGTAAATCGATAGGCTGACTGATATAAAATTTCGGATCGGCTAATTCCAACGATGTAATATCTTGTAGTTGAGATTTGTCTAAGTTTTGTGGCGGTAAATTCGAAGGTAGGGTCTTTAAAACTGGTGCCCACACATCCAGTTTAAAATCTGGGTCAAATTTGGATCGCATTGTAAATAAACAAGATTTTGTAGATGTCTCCGAGACAAATTGACTTAAGCCAGTGACATGAACCAGGTTGCTTCTTGTTGGTAATTTCAAAAGATTTTTCAGTTTCTCAGAAATGAATGTTGATTGTGATCCAGAATCTATCAGAGCTCTGGCATCATAAATTTGTCCTCTGTTTTCAATTTGTACCATGGCAGTGAACAGTAATGTACCTCCAAATTGTTTCTCATTTATGTGTTTATCTTGGAGGGTCAAAGTTGTAACAGTTTCTGGTGCTAAGTTTGTTGTGGACTGTATTTGTTGTGTATGAGTGGCGGCACTGTTTCTAGGTTGTGTCTCCACTCGAGCTAGGTATGTATTTGTTGACTGGGTTTCCGTTCCCTTATGCAGCAAGGTGTGGTGTCTCATTGAACAATTTCGACACCCAAAGCGACTTTTGCAATCTTTCACTCCATGATTTGATGACAAACAGTTGTAACATAAATGCGAAGTTTTTACTAAGTGAATCCGATCGTTGATACTCTTCTTTAAAAACTCTGAGCAATCTCTGACAAAGTGGTTCGATTTGCATAGTTGACAATTTTGAAGATTTGATGCTTTGTTTTGTTGAGGTTGGTTCGTTTTGGGTCTATCTCCAAATTTATTTGTAGGTTTTGTGACATTTGTTTGAAATGTGTTCAAAAATCTAGGTTTGTTGTAAGTGGTTTGTTTCAGCTGAGCAAATTTTGAAGTTGAAGGCTTGATATTTCCCACTGATTCCATGGTTTTGAATTTGTTTGTTAAAAATGTGTTGAATTGTTCCCATGTTGGTAGTAGTTTACAATTGTTGAGTGAGTTCTCGAATTCTTCCAAAAAATTCCTCGGTAACTTTGAAGAGCAAATGTATATTAGAAGAGGGTCCCATCCTTTGACATCTACTTCCAATAATTCCAAGGTCTGAATGCAACTATTGACGGTTCTTTGTAACTTTTGTAGTGAATGACTTGAGTCGGCCGAAACTCCTGGCAGATTAAAAAGAATTTTTATCTCCTCATTTACTTGCATTATCTTATTTTCATATCTATCCGTAAGATTTTTCCAAGCTAATTCGAATCCATCATTCGTTAATGGAACGTGGCTGATAATTTCCTTTGCTTCCCCAGTGGTTTTTTGTTTTAAATGGAATAATTTTTCGACATTGCTTAATTTTGATCCTGTTATGTAAATCGCCGTAAATAAGTCTCGAAATGTTGGCCATTCTTGATATCCTCCTTTAAATATATTTGTGTCGCATGGTGGTAATCGAGATACGGAAGTAAATTCCTTTTCTTTTCCTTCTTGGGTCATTGATGATTCTCTTTTAGTTTGTTCCATCATCCTTTTATCACGAACATTTTGCAATTGAATATTGATGGCACTTAATGCCTTTTTGTAAGAGTCCATTGCCTCCATATAGTTCTTCCTTAATTTATTTTTGTCAATATCTTTTCCTCCTTCCTCTGCCTTATGTTCTCTACATTCCACATACGCTCTCTTGACTAAACTCCAATGTGAATCTAACTCCATACGCGTTGTCTCCAAAGTGTCCGCCGTGTCTTCTGGGTTGGTGATTGAAAAAATTGAGATATAATCCAACAGGTCGTTGACGCTGTTCGCGTATCTATCGCATAATGTCTTATCCATCTTCCTTTTGTGCGTTTAACTTTCCACAAATTTTGTTTATTTTCCAAAATCCGAAAGAAGCCCAACGAGAAGGACTCTTTGTCTAGGAGTTCAACTTTTCTCTTTCTTTTGATGATCAAAAGTAAGAAAGTGTTTCCTTTTTAATAGTTGACAACGAATAATTGGGTCAAATTTTCCAAAAAACGAACAAAAGCTTTGAAAATATTAAAATATCTTCAAAATTTTCAACCCTGGTAGACCTTTTCACAGGTTTTCGATCCAATACGTGGAGAAAATCTTTAATTTTCGTTAAAATGCTTTCTCAAAAACGTATGCGAATAATTTGGTAAAGCGAAAAGTCAATTGAGAAAATTTATTTTTGAGAGAAAGATGAAAGCATATATTACGTGAAAAAACTAATGAAGAAAAAACAAACAAAACCTTGAAATAATCATCCAACGAATCGCCGCATCAAGAAGAATCAATGAATTTATCCGAAAACACGAATAAAAAAAAATTGTATAATAATTTTTCTATCCACCAAACGAACGTCGCAAAATTGTTTGCTGGGATGTCAAACTTCCAAAGGTCGAATATCAATGAGTTTTACGAATGAATAATCCAAATGTGCATAAAATCTCTTACATATCCTTGGCAAGGAGGATTTTATGGCCTTTTGATAAAAAATCTTCTTCAAAATAAGACTTATTTCCAAAGGAATCTGAATGTCTGAACCAAACTCCAACAAAGGAAATCCACAAAAGGCAATAAAAAATCGCAGTAGATACAATTTTGGGTCAAATAAATCAGCTATTGTTTCCAAAAAGTTTTTCGAAAATGAAAAAATTTAAAAAATATTTAAAAAATTTAAAAAATATTGGGTCTAAACAACATAAGTGATCAACAATTTCAAAAAGTTGTATAATTCCCAAAATTATTTCAAATTTAGAAAATGTTAATGAAGCAAACGAGCAAAAAATATCACAAAAAAATTTAACCGGAGACGTAATCAAAAATGTGTGCTGGGTTGCACGTATCAAAACGAAGAGAAAATATGTTTTCACCTCCTTTAACCGCCGACAATGTATAAAATCTCTTGAAGTCCTATAGGAGGAGGATTTTTATAATCAATTTTCCTTTTAAATTTGATGTGTGTCAAATATTTATCTAAATCGACAAATATTTAAAAAGAACGCTCAAAATGTGTATATGTAGGGTCGTAATCACATAGGAGAAATTCAATAGGGTCTCCAGAATGATAAAAAGCAATAAGTATTAAAAAATTTGGGTTACCACAAAGTGGTTATTCAAGAAAAAATTTACCAGCAAAATATTTCTGCAATAAATCACAGAAATATTTTGGGTCACAGAAAGTTGCTGAAAATTTATAGAAGTTTATGAAGCAAAATAATAATGTAATAAAGGGTTAGACTAACTACTTTGGCAAAAAATTTATTTTCAAAATATTTCGTTGTAATTGTGTGCTGGGTTACTAGCCGTCTGTCCAACGGCCGCTTGTTATATTTCGCATGAAATTTATATTGCTTTTAGGTTGAGTATGTTTTGTTTGTTTTTAGGTCTGTGCACCAGACGTTTAAGCTTTTCTCAAAAAATTTCCAAAAATGTTTTCAGGTCTGTATCATTCCAACAGACTACGTGTTTTCATCAAAAATCCAAAAATATGCTTATAAGTGATGTATGAGTGTTACATCGCTGTGTCTGTCCACCAGACGGCAATGTTTTTTCCAGAAATTTCCACAAAAATAATTATTAGGTTATGTATAGTAAGATAATCGATGTGTCTGTCCACAGACGTATTATTTTTTCCAAAAATTTTCAAAAAAAACTTTCTACGTTAAGGATTGATGTGTCTGTTCACAGACGTAAAATATTTTTGCCAAAAAAAAATATTCTAGGTTAGTTTTTTCAACGTTATCTACGATTAAATAATATGTCTGTCCGCCAGTCATTTACTACATAATGTATATAACCGCTTTTATGTATTTCCCAATTTGTATGTACGCAGAGAATTAAAAAAATTGTTTTTTCTTTCCCAAAATCAATATGGCGTTTATGTATGCTGGGTATGCAAACTTTCCATTAACTATCGTATGTGTTTGTATATATATATGTGTCAATATGGCGCTTATGTACTTGGCTTTGAACTGCACGTTCAGTTTGGTTTCCAATATTTTTTCCACGAAAATGTGTTTTTTCTAGCAAGGTATATATAACCCGTTAAAAATGTCCGTCCAAAATAACGGTTTAACCAACGGTTTTATCGAGTCAGTTTCAACAATTTTTGAGTCTTGTGGCAATAGGCAGTGTTACAAGGGTCAAAATTGTTTTTGGGTCACAGTGAGGATATGGGTCAAAGCAAATATTGAGGATTTGCCTGCTCCCAACATTCTCCTTTGGTCGTAATGAAAAAATCCAACAAGTACTCACTTTGTAGGCTGGGTTTAGTTACGTGTGGGGGTTTTGGGGTCTGTCCTTGTTGTTTTCCTGCTGCTCCTTGTTGTTGTTGTGATGTGACGCCTTGTTGTTTTGTAATATGTTTAGTTTACGCGTGCCGAACCGATTTGTTGTTGTATTTGTAAAAAATTAATTGTTCTTTTTGTTTAAAACTTTTTGTGTTTTGTAAAATGTTCACTTTGTTCAAAACGATCTTGTACTTGTCTGCACTCACGTTGTCTTTGAATATATTATGTTTTGTTTTTGTGAATATTTGTGTTTTTAAATTTGTAAAAACTTTTTTGTTCACTTTGTATTTTTGTATTGTACCCACTGTGTCTTGTTTGTCACTTTGTATTTTTTGTAATATGTTGTTCAAAACGATCTTGTCTGCACTCACGTTGTCTTTGTATTTTGAGTAACCTCACTTTTTGTTTGTTTGAATTTGTAAAAACTTTATTTGTGTATTTGTATTTTACCCACTGTTTTGTCCACTTAACTTTGTGTTTTAAAATCACTGTGTGTTTGTTCTGTATTGTTTTTTGTTTTTAATTACTTAAAAAACATCACTTTTTTTAATCCGGTTCCGGAGGACCAAATGTTTGCGGGGTTATGTTTTTTTATCTTTATACTTAACCTTTTTCCCTTTCTCCTTTAGTTATTAGTTAAAACACTTTTATTTATTTCTGTGTTTGTATGGTTTTATTCAGGTTTTCTCTTCTTGTAGGTTTTAATTCTAGGTTAGCTTTTAAGTATAGATTTTTAGGTAGAACAATTTTAGTTTAATTCAGTTTTATGCAAATTTTTGGTATTTTTAACTTAGCACAATTTTCTAGTTTTAAGTAGTTAAATTCATTAGGTTTATACAATGCAGATTTTAGGTTTAGTTTTTAGATTATTTAAACAAGATTTAACAATAGAAATATCGGTAATTCACTTTAAGTTCTTTTTTTGAGGTTTGGAGATAAAATGATGTAAGTATGTTCACTGGGTAAACTATGTACAAGGTAAGTATTTGTTTTAGCACGTAGATGATTTAACTTTAGCAGGTAAGTAATTTAACTTTAGCAGGTAAGTAATTTAACTTTAGCAGGTAAGTATTTTAACACTTAGGTAAGTATTTAGTTTTAAGTTTTTAATATGTCAACTTATTTATTTTTTCCTGTTTTAATATTCACTGGGGGGAGAAAATGTTCCGGCGCTTTCAAATTTGTAACAATGATTGAAAACTTCTTGAAGTTTATTTCAACAGCATACCTGTTTGCCGGTTTGCTGTTGGAAATGTTTATATATTTACTATGTTTTTACATGCAAAACCGTTGCAATGTGTGAGTGTGTGGGTGGAAAGAACAAATGGCAAACTTAACACCACACCGCCACCACCCACAATTTCAACGGCGTTCACTTATGACTTCTTAACGCACATTCACACTGGGGCACTAAACCCTATATGTGTTCACATTGTGTGAACAGATGGTTATATCGGTCCACTCCTTTCGGTACCTCCCCCACAAAAGTTTGAAAATGTTCGGAAAATTTGTCCGCCCGATTACTCTTGAAAGGAGTAATTGATTTGGTCCATACTTTGCACATCGTGAAATGTATACTAGACTTAGATGAGGTTCCAATAAGGACTCAATTGGTTCACTCCTTCGTGAAGCTCCCACGTAAAATTTCGGAGAAGTTCAGTTTAGGACCTGTTCTTGAATCGCTTCGTTTTTTGTTGTAGCAACTTGTATTCACTTCCCCCATACGACGGTACATGTTTTATCAGGGGCAAATCCATACTTCCTGAGAAAATAGCCTGACGCCGTGTGTAGTTTTTGAAGCTCAAGATAACTCTCGAAAGGATCTGCCGATTCGGTCCATAATTTGACCTTCGTTATATTTTGTGCAAATATAGTTTAAGTTCAAAGATAAGCCATATCGGTCCACTCATTCAGGTACCTATCCCACAAAAGTTCAAAAATGTTCGGAAAATTTTGCGCACTATAACCCTCGAAGGGAGTGACCGATTTGGTCCATACTTTACACATCGTAATATATCTACCAGATATAGATCATGTCCGAATATGGACTGTATGTGCCCACTCCTTTGGATGCCTCCCACACAAAATTTCGGATAAATTCACTTTAATACCTGCTCTCGAATCACTTTGATTTTTGTTGAAGCAACTTGCATTCGCTGTCTCCATTACGGCGGTGAAATCATTATCAGGGGCAAGTCCATACTTCTTGAGAAAACAGCCCGAAATCGCTACGGCCCCATATGTACTCGTAGTGGCTGAAGCGCATGGCAACTCTCGAAGCTTTCAACTTTTATCCTAATCCATATTTTTGTAGGCAAGTTCACACGCCCAAAAATTTGAAGCCCCCCTAAATACATAAGTTTTTTCGAGAAAAAGGTATTTTAATTCACACAGGCTGATCGGTAAAGCCGACTGCTACTTTTTTACTTGTTTTTAATATAGACTAAATATAGTTTTTTCTTAATTTGTAGTAATAAGAAAAAATCGCTCTTTTTTAATTGAGCGATTTTTATAGTATTTGCATATTTTTACAAAAAAATTTATTTTCTTAAATTGTGAAAATATTTTTTTACTTAAAATTGTAAAAATATTTTTGTAAAAAATCGTATGCATACTTTTAAATTTTTTTATTTTCTTAAAAATTTAAAATATTTTTGTAAAAAATCGCCAGATTTATTTATTTAAGGAAGTCTACGACAAATTGCATTGATTCTCCAGCTGACAGTTAACAAACATCATTGTCCTTGTTATCTTTTACTGTCTTCTTTATTAAGTTTGTTTTTTGCTTTTGCGTCCTTTTCTTTGTCTTGCAATTCTGTCATTTGTACTATTCATTTGGCTTAATTTGTAGTAATAAGAAAAAATCGCTCTTTTTTAATTGAGCGATTTTTATAGTATTTGCATATTTTTACAAAAAAATTTATTTTCTTAAATTGTGAAAATATTTTTTTACTTAAAATAGTAAAAATATTTTTGTAAAAAATCGTATGCACACTTTTAAATTTGTTTATTTTCTTAAAAATTTAAAATATTTTTGTAAAAAATCGCCAGATTTATTTCAGAAATATTTTCGGCTGCGGCGGTTTTTTTTATATTTTTACAAAAACTTTTCATTTTCTTAAATAGTGAAAATATTTTTGTAAAAAATCGCGCGATTTTTTCCAAAAACATTTTCGCCTGCGTCGCTTTCAGTTTTAAAAAAAGTTTTTATTTTCTTAAAAATATATACTCCCAATGGGAGTTATGTCCGCTAGGGGGGGTTGGACATAGCTCCTATGTCATGGCACCTTTTTTAACACAATGTTTCGTAGGCAAATGGCTTACGGTGCAATATTTTTCATCAAAAAATTCCGAAAGTAGCTCAATTTTTTATCTATCAGATGAAAACAAAATCTTCTGAAAAAATTTGGTAGATTCCTTGTAAAAAATGCATGAAAAATTGCATTTTTCGTACAACAGTCCAATAAGTGGCTAACCTCATAAGTAAGTAATTTTAGAACAAAGCCACATCTCGTAAAACAAAAATAACACTTTACAAATCACTGATACTACACGTACTTATGTATGGTTCCGAAGCGAGGGTACTTGCGCAAGCAGCGTTGAATATTAACGTCGTATGAGCCACGAGCTGTATCTGCTATATAACGACATCAGTATAGTTAAACGTATCGAGATACAACAATTGCGTTGGGTAGGCCATGTCATAAAAATGAGCGATGATGAACCCTCTATAAATATGTATAAATACGGACCGCATGGCGGTACATGCAGAACTGGAAGGCCCAGTCTTCAATGGAGTAAACAAGTATAAGTTGATAACGAAAAGCACGGTATTCCAAATTGGAGAAATAAAGCAACAAGTAGAGAGGAATGGAAATCTTTTCTTAGTTCGGCCTATAGGACAAATGTCCTGTATAGGGGCCCGGTAAGTAAGCGTTCTCTTAGAATACATAGCGTCCGAATCGGCTGTAGCGCTTCGTAATAAACATCAATATTTGTTTAAACGAATTACATAGTTATTTATATTCTCAAAGTAAATAGTAAATCGAACCTTACTTGTCTTAAAAACAAACACAATACGAATAGAGTCAAAGAGAAAACCTCAAACATATTAAGACTGACTGATGTAGATTGTGATAGCGTTTGCGATAGCAATGAGACTTTCTCAATTACACTTAATAACCTAGTTGACAAGAATGAACATGAAAACCATAAATTAGCATAAATATCTTATCTTAGTAGAAGAAAACCATGCTAACAACTTCCAAAAGGTAAACAAGAAGACACTGTTGTGCCTCTTTTTCTTTTGTACATGAACAGAAAGAAAATAAAAACGGATATAAAAATGAAATGGCTGTAAATGTGACATTACCATGAACTTTAAAAGGAAGTCTACGACAAATTGCATTGATTCTCCATCTCCATTCTCCAGTGACAGTTAACAAACATCATTGTCCTTGTTATCTTTTACTGTCTTCTTTATTAAGTTTGTTTTTTTTTTTGCTTTTGCGTCCTTTTCTTTGTTTTGCAATTCTGTCATTTGTGCTATTCATTTGGCTTTGAATGAGTTTGAAAAAAAGTACTTCAAAGTAAGGCGAAACATTTCAAGCTGATTGAAATAACATGAAATAAACATTTGCATGTGCACACAATTGGCGCTTGTAACTGTCGTTTGTCTGATACTTTTTCAAGCGTGAAATTTCATCTCCACTTTATCTTGTCTCCACAGTAATGCATGGATTTCTTACATAGAGATATACATGGAATACATCTCTAATGGGGATTGATTGGGGTAATCGTGGGAATATGTATCCGCTGCTACTAAACTTCAAAGAAAAAAATTCACTTTTAACTGTCATGACGACCTATAGTGGTTCGACGTTAGAAAAAAGGGTGAAAGCCCTGTACAACCTATACTTGGGCACTAAAGACTTCCACCAACAATTCTATGATACCAACGCATGTCTACAGGAAAAATGTTGAAGAACCTTGTAATCTGTAATAGTAAGTAATGCATGAATTATTAGAGACGGTAAACTTTGGCTATAGCTCCCATACATAATTTCGGCCGATTACAGGTATTTGGTGCACCAAATACGAAAATTATGTACAACTTTGTGGCAATTTGGAAAATGTCACCGCATTCGGACTAAAAATAAGTTTGCCATATTATATTAAAATCGGTTCAGATTTAGATATTTTCGAGCGATTTCATGTATTTCACAAACCAAATACGAAATTGGACAAACATATCATATAGTCGGGCCAGGCCGACTTTGGTCGTTCCTTACTGGTTATTTAAAATTAAGTGAATCTATATCATTTTAAATTTACTCATTTAAAATATTGATACAACAACAATGGGATTAAGCCAGACTATTTCGACAATTTTTTGTGAAGATATTTTGTGACCTCTGGTAACTTGAAACGTCATATTACAGGTAGTTCGATTAAAGAAAGTGAAGCTAAAATCCTATGAAAATCGGGAGGTACGTTATATGGAGGTGTACCAAAACATGGACCTATGTTGACGATTTGTGTTGAAAATATTTTGTGAACACTGGGAACCTCAAATTACAAGTAGTTCAGTCTAAAAATATAGCTAAAATCCTCAATGCCGACATTAGGGTGAAAAACGCCACCAATGCACACTGGTCCCAACCTGCGACAAAAATCGACAAATCAATATCAGCGAATCTCTGCGACAATTCAGCAAATTGTCTCTTAACATATTATATTTTAATATTCCAGCACAGAAGTTGACATTTACGTATGATCTCTTAAAAACTTTAAAAACATCAGCAATGTTGTGACTTCCTACAAGGCAAGTTACTCAAAATTTAAAGGATAAAATTATTTTTTTTTTTCGAAATGGAAGTTTTAGTACAAGGTTTTCTAATTACTTTTACATAAAAAATTGTTCACATTATTCGCATAAAGTTTGCTGGAAATCACATTTTTTATAATATTTTTTGTGGATTTTTTTCCTAAAGTCCTAAAAATTGAAGTTGAGTTTTACTAACTTCGCCATCCTTCGCCACTCTACAAATTTTTTGAAGAATGTTCGAAATAGTGTCAAGTTTACAAAAAATTTGATTCCAGCTGCATATATTTGCATTTCCGTGTGTGACATTAAAAATACTGACGAGGCCTCTGGCCGTTTCAGTGAATATGCCGTATTACTGTATGCTCAGTTTCTTCTTTGTTTTGTGTTTTAATTGTTTGTTTTGGTTTTTTTCTTTAAAGATATAGACATTTTTGTTATACCCTCAACATTTATATTAACGAGGGTATTCACACTTTCATACGGGCAAAATGTGCCTCATCGAAATAATGGTTTTAGGCCCCAAGTATGTTTGGACGAAATGTGTTTTAGACAATTTGGAGTTGATTTAGCCATGTCCGTCCGTCTGTCTGTCTGGTTGGAGCGCACGATAACTCTCGAACGGATCAACCAAGTTTAAGTTCGAAGATGAGTTATATCGGTCCACTCCTTCCTGTACCTACCCCACAAAAGTTCGGAAAATTTGTGCGCACGATAACTCTTGAAGGAATTAACTGATTTGGTCCATACTTTGCACATCGTCAAGTCTGCCAGACTTAGATGATGTTCCAATTTGGACTCAATCGGTTTACACCATCGAGTACTTCCCACACAAAATTTCGGAAAAGTTCAGTTTAGGACCTGCTCTCGAATCGCTTTGATTTGATTTGATTTGTTGTAGCAACTTGTATTCACTGCCCCCCAAACGACGGTATAAGTTCAATCAGGGGCAAGTCCATACTTCGTGAGAAAATAGCCTTAAAGGTAAAAAAAACCATATGACACCGTGTGTAGTGGTTGGAGCGCAAGATAACTCTCGAACGGATCTGCCGATACGGTCTAAAATGTGGCCTTTGTAATATTTTGTGCAAACTTAGTTCAAGTTCGAAGATAAGCCATATGTGCGCAGGATAACTCTTGATGGGAGAGACCGATTTGGTCCATACTTCACACATCCTAATATATCTACCAAATATAGATCAGGTTCGAATATGGACTAGAATTGTCCACACCTTCGGGTACCTCCCACACAAAATTTTGGATAAATTCACTTTAAGACCTGCTCTGGAATCACTTTGATTTTTGTTGAAGCAACTTGCATTCGCTGACTCAATTACGACAGTAAAAGTTTCTTCAGGGGCAAGTCCATACTTCTTGAGAAAACAGCCCGAAAGTTGTAAAAAACCCTATGGCACCATATCGCTCATTTACTCAAAGAGTGGCATAACTTAAAAAATGCGTTTTCTGAGTTAGCAATATACTGCGTTCGTTTACAGTTTGGATATTGTAATATTTCTTCGAATATTAGATGAAATTCGAAGGTGTTGCTTATATGTCCACTCCTTCCGGTACCTCCCCCACAAAAGTTCGAAAATACTCGCTAAAATGATACGCGCGATTTCTCATAGACGTAGCAACCGATTTGGTCCAAACTTTGGATTTCTAAATATTGTCGAAATTTAGTTTATGTTCAAAATTGGGCCCTATCTTTGCAATCCTTGTGGTACCACCCACACAAATGTTCAACATTTTTGTTTGGTTAAGGGTCTGTTTGAGTATCCTTTGGATATTTTTACCGAAGGTTTTTCTAGTGGCCCTGTTTAAAGCGATATTATGTTTTTCGTGTTTCGTTTATGGGATGAAAAAGCTCCATATATCGATATCCCCGCAAATTTTTATTCTTTGTTCTATCCATACCCAGCAAAATTTGACGGAAGGGGTTCTTTGCGATGACGTGATTTCATGTCATCTTTTGCATTGGTTCAAAGGATGTCGTGGAAGATCCGATCTTTTCATTAGGATTTGAACCAATGCAAAGGAAGTCGTGAAAGATCCGATCTTTTCATCAGCATTTGTACCCATTCCATCGATCCAATAGAGATGATATTTGTGTTTTTATTTACACACCTGTTTATTTTCATTTTGGTATGTTCCAGTGCTGTAAAAATCTACTAATTTTTAGTATTTTTTCCGATAACATAAAGGAAAAATTGTTATCGTAGTAAAAATAAGTAGATTCTTGCAGTTTCTGGAACAGACCAAAGTTGTTAGAACTGTCGTCGTGATGTTGTCTTACATGTCCTGCATATCAAACAACTAAAACTTCTAAACAATTGGTATTATATGAAGTCCCAACCATCGAGCTAAAAATAGAATCGGACTGCACACATTGCTATTTTAAAAGTTCCCTTGTCTGTTCTAAATCTGACATAGAATGAAATCAATCAAATCTCGCTTCTTGGAATTTGAAAAAAAAGTCCGAAACGAAAAGGAACATGACTCTGAAAATAAAGAAGAAACTACTTTTGGAAAGAAACAATTAAAAATAAATTAATTAAGCATAAATGGTATTTTCCATAAAAAGTCTCTCCTCCCCGTTCGTTACATTTTGTTCTTAGAGATCCCTAAAGCAAGCCGGGTTGTAAATCCCTACATATTTCTGTCACTAAACAAAAGAGTATAAATTACCAAAATGTTGTTATAAAATAACAAAATTATAAAATAAAAGTAATTTACGAAATAAAAATACTTAAAGGAGTGCATTTGGAGTCCATGTCGAAATCTGAACTGGTGATGGGAAGATAATTGAAAAAACCTTTTGTAAGATAAAAGAATATCAGTTGCGGAGAACGGAGGAAGTAATCTTTTGCGTTGCAGCGGTGGTGATTACATTGCAATTTTGGATGTAAACTTTTGAAAAACTAAACTGATAAATTAATTGAAGTTATTTCTTGAATTCGTTTGAATTAATAAATAGTTTGGTTTTTCATGAAAACCATATTTCAATACAGCATTTCCATTTTCCAAACAATATGAAAATTTCATGCCAAGGGGTTGGTGAAAATGACATGCCAAAGCATTGGTTAAAATGACATGTCAAAGCATGGGTGAAAATGACGTGTCAAAGCATTGGTGAAAATGACATGTCAAATCATTGGTGGAAATGACATGCCAAAGCATTGGTGGAAATGACATGTCAACGCATTGGTTAAAATGACATGCTTAGGATCCAGAAAAGAACGTAATTTTTTGGGGTCCACGCTCATATAAAATTCATCGATGAAGATGCTAAAAAGATGACATGCTAGATCACTTGCACCCATGATTGAATGTCATCTTTGGCATCGAACATTTTGCTGGGTACTTTTGTCGGTTCATACGTCCAAAATTTTGAAAAAAGTATTTCAATCCACACAGGCTGAGGGTATATCTCTGTCGGCAAAGCCGACTGATACTTTTTTACTTGTTTTGGGATCTACTTATGAGTGTATTTTTTTAAATTTGTATATTTTTGATATACGTATGATGCTACATCTATATATATAAAATTGAAATTTGTTTGTCTGTCTGTTTGTTTGTTTGTGCCTTATAGACTCTAAAACCGCTGAACAGATCTTACTGAAATGTTTAGGGTACATTGCTACATGGCCTGGAATGAAAATAGGCTATATCATTTTTTGAAATTTCGCGTTGATCTGGAGATATAGCATCAAAACCGGAGGTACCTCCAAAAAATTTAGATTTTGTATGCAAATATCTTTAGAAGTATTACAGATACAATCTCCAAATTTTGTATGTGTGACGGAATTTGATGTAGAAATAAATTTACCAAATTATATTTAAATCGGTTCAGATTTGGATATAGCTCCCACATACATATATTTTCGGCCGATTTCCTTATTTTATGTACCAAACATGCTATTTATGTCCAATTTCGATGAAATTTGGAATGTATGACGGAACTTTGTCTGGAAATAAACGTGCTAATTTATATCAAAATCGGTTCAGATTTGGATATAGCTCCCATACACATATATTTTCGGCCGACTTCCTTATTTTATGCACCAAACACGCTATATATGTCCAATTACGCTGAAATTTTGAATTTCTCACGGAATTTGTTCTAGAAATAAATGTGCCAGATTATATTGAGATTGATTCAGATTTGGATATAGCTCCCATACACATATATTTTCGGCCGAGTTCCTTATTTTATGTACCAAACACGCTATATATGTCCAATTTCGCTGAAATTTGGAGGGTCTGACGGAATTTGTTCTAGAAATAAACGTGCTAAATTATATAGATATCGGTTCAGATTTGAATATAGCTCCCATATATATTTTCGCCGATTTCCTGTATTTTATGCACCAAGCACGCTATATATGTCCAATTTCGCTGAAATTTGAAATGTGTAACGGAATTTGGTCTAGACATAAATGTGCAGAATTTTATCGAAATCGGTTCAAATTTGGATATAGCTCCAATATATATTTTCGGCCGATTTTCCACTTTTTATGCACCAAACACGCTGTATATGTTCAATTTCGCTGAAATTTTGAGGGTCTGACGGAATTTGTTTGAGAAATAAATGTGCTAACTTATATAGAGATCGGTTCAGATTTGAATATAGCTCCCATATATATTTTCGGCCGATTTTCTGTAGTTTATGCACCAAGCACGCTATATATGTCCAATTTCGCTGAAATTTGGAATGTGTTACAGAACTTGGTCTAGAAATAAATGTGCCAAATTATATCGAAATCGGTTCAGATTTGGATATAGCTCCTGTATATATTTTCGGCCGATTTCCTGTATTTTATGAACCAAACTCGCTATTTATGTCCAATTTCTGTGAAATTTGGAATGCGTAACGGGATTTGGTAAATCGGTTCAGATTTGGATATTGCTCCTATCTATATTTTAGGCCGATTTTCTGTATTTGATGCTCTAAACACGCTATATGTGTCCAATGTCGCTGAAATTTTGGATGTCTGACGGAATTTGTTCTAAATATAAATGTGACAAATTCTATCGAGACCGGTTCAGATTTGGACACTCTGCATATGTCCAATTTCACTGAAATTTGGAAAGTGTGACGCAATTCGTTCTAGAAATAAATGGGACAAATTATACCGAAATCGGTTCAGATTAGAATATAGCTCCCATATATATTTTCGGCTGATTTTCCGTATTTTATGCACAAAATGTGAATGTAAGACGGGATTTGGTCTAAAAATAAATATGACAAATTATATCGAGAGCGGTTCATATAGGAATATAGCTACCCATATATATTTTCGGTCGATTTAATGTTTTTGTTACGTATGTTCAATTTCAATGAAATTTTGAAGACTTAGCAGTCAGTAAAAGTCATCATTATTTACAGAAGTACTTATAGTTGGGAAGGAATGGACCAAGGCTGTTAAGTATCATATCTTTCAGAGACTTCTTAAGATTTATGTTTTATTATGATATATCTAAATCATTAGGAATACTTATAGGCGGAAAGGCTTTCGAAGGAGTGTTACCTCCTGAAACTTAAAAAATACCATAGTAACTACATAACAACCCTAAATAGGTATATAACTCCTTGATATCTCCTATATTTATTCGTTAAAATATTAAAAACGTTAATATAATTATGGCATTCCATTATATTTTATCGTAGTGAAAAACAAGTAAAAATGTAAAGTTCGGTCGCACCGAACTTTATTATATCCCTTACCATGAAATACTCACCTCAAATGAAATAATTTGTTTCCTTTTCCTTTCCACGACACCAGTCGGAGGACTTTTTTGACCACTAAGAACTCCAAATAGCAAATTACATCGAATCCGAGCCGAAAATGTAGATAAAAACCTCAAAATAACTGAAATAGGGAGGTACCTTAGTATGAGGGCTATACCGAAACCTTAACCTAATACCACAATTTTTGGCGCAGAAGGTTTTTGACCACTGGGAACTCCAACTACCAAAGTACAGCCAATTAGGGCCGAAATTTCCATCGGATCGTTGAACGCTATCGAAGCTTTATTGTAAGCATCTGCAAGATCGTTGCAATTATTCAAGGTAATATCGTTACCATCCTCCACTTTTATTTATTCAATAAACCATTTGACTTATAGTCAAACAAATCATAAACGAAAATACTGCCTTTTATTTTTCTCTTCTTTTCTTTTATTTACATTGACGTAAACATTTTCGGCTTCAAAATATTGAAATCGGGTGGTACTGCTACATGGGGGCTATAGGAAAAACTGGACCCATATTGATGATTTTTGGCTAAAGTATTTTTTAATTATTTTTAGCATATACTGAAAAAATCAGATTGATCCGACGTTTATAAATATTTTTGTCGCACCTTCCCATACACTGTGCAATGTTCTGATTTAGATATACAATCAACACGAAAGCATGAGTGAACAAAGCAACAACCAAATGATGTTTTTGTTCGTTTTTGTTCAAGCACAGTGTACGTGAGAGAGAGGTAAATGCAAAAAACAAGTTCAAAGCATTAAGTTCGGTCAGGCCGAACTTGTTATACCCTCCACCAGAAAAAAAATGTGAACTAAAATGGAAAGTAGTTTCCTGTTAGATGCAAAAATTGTTCGACCACGGTTATCCCAAATGCCTAAATTAGGTAAAAAAATATCTAAAAAGTTCTTCAATCTGTTGTAACTGAAATCCAGAAGATACCGAAATTTGCGAGGTACCACTATACCAAAAACTTGAACTATGTGGACAATTTTTGGTGGATAAGTTTTGGGACCACTGAGAACCTCAAATGTCAAAAATGAGCTAGTTCTGTAAAAAATGTTAGCTAAATACTCATAATACCGAAAATCGGGGAGTACCGTTATATGGGGGCTATACCAAAACATGAACCTATTTTGATGATTTTTGGTGCAGATGTTTTGTGACCACTGGGAACCTCACATGTTAAATTAGAGGTAGTTTGATCCAAAAATATAGCTTAAATCCTCCAAGTATTGACAATCGGTAGGTACCGTTATATGGGAGCTATACGAAGACGTGACCCGATATAGCCCATCTTCAAAATTGACCTGACTATGGAAAAAAGACAATCGGCTGCAAAAATATAGTGTTCTAGCTCACTTATTGCGGACGCTAGAGTCATTACAACATACAGACGGACATGGTTATATCGACTCAAAATTTTATCCTACTTGAGAATATATGTATGTATATATACTTTATGTGCCGCAAGTGACAAACCTAAATGCATATACAAACAGAAAAACAAACTTAATATACCCTCCATACTATTGTGAAGGGTATAAAAATCAGTAGGCTCGCTCAGAATTCTGCCTTTGCAAGGAAGATTATCCCTGATTTGGAAACACTGGCACGACATACAGCCGTGGCTTTTGCTATAATAAGCAGACCAAAAAAAATTATTATTCTGCCTTCGTTGCATTGGAAAAACTTTTCATTGAGATTTTGTATTACTAGTCGACGATTGATGTTTGGGTATAACACTTTTTTGTTTTTTGAAGAAGTTATTGAAAGATAACTTCGGTTAAGAATATCCAAAAACAAGATACAAGGGAAGTTATCAGATTCCGTGGCGAGAATCGAAACTAGTCTTCCTTGCCTTACCCCTTGGCGAACAATGCCAAACTTTCTCCACTAATAAATTAGTTGTTTTAAAAAATTAAAACAACAAAAATGGCATTAAGCCAGACTATTTTGAATAAACAAAATTACAACAGTTATCCCAAAAAAAACTCCACCAATGTTCTGTTGATAACTTCTTATGATTCACACAATTGAAGAAAATCTTTGAGAAACTAAAAGATGTGTAATTTGTATGATTGTGGAAGGAACTTATATCCTGGACTGGATGCATCCATAAAGAATTAGGAGACACACATTGTGTATGTGTTGGGTATCGTGCTTTCTATCCGGGCTCAATAACATGTTAATAGGGCTAAAACCGAATTCGCTTGGTAGCTGGCATATTTGTGCACCAATGGATTGGGGGTGGTCTCTGAACGCCTCATTCATACTGTATGTTTATGCTGCTGCCTCAACTGCATCAGTGTAAACACTACTCAAGCATGCCTGATAGGCTCCTTGAACTAGAAGTTCTCGTTTGTACCTTTGGACCTCTATAGAAAGATAGGAAGATCTTTACTGACTGCAAGAGTGGAGAAAGCCTGTTCACTAGATTGTGCAAGGATGCTCACGACGATAACACCAACGCATGTACTACGAGTACATCGACGACAACTTGTTGTGCTGATGCGCCAATAAAATATTCGTCTCCTCATGAATGTGGTCGGTCCATTGGTATCGTGAGGTAACAGCGGCATTCTGGCAGTTTTTAATAAATATCCGTCCATTGTATAGCGCTAACATTTGCATAACACAGTGGCTCCGCATAGCCTACCACAGACCTATTGCTTTGAAAGAAGTCAACTAGGTTTCTCCGCCAGGACCTCAAGTGCCACCGGCCAGTCACTTGAAAACCTTATTAATACCTCTCTGGCCTCCACGGAGGACTGAAACGCGGTACACAATATATTGGTGTAGTAAGAGGTCGCAATGGCGATATTACGATCCCTATGACATCTGGAGGGTGTGGAATATCAGAAAGGCTGAGATTTATCAGTTGCTGAGATATCACCCCTTCTGGGAGAACTCCGTGTTCCACTCTACGGATCCTAGGCGACTTTAGTCCGCACATATGGCATGTAATGCTGTTTTGGTACTGTGTATTTTCCGGAATTCATGCTGATGATGGACAACTGGGTAGCTGTTTTTCATCATGGGTAGGAGTAGTGCTTCTAGGATCTTTATTACCGGCAACAGGAGGGAAATCGGCATGGCTTCACTAGCGGGACCACCATAAAAACTTTCCAGACTTCAAGTACAATACGTGTAGCTAACGACAAATTCGGTACACTTGTCAAATACTCAAATCCGGGTTTATTCAGTTGCTTAAGCATTGCCATTGACGTTCAGTGTGGGCCCAACGCTTTGTATGAATTTGCGTTTCGGATGTCATCTGCAACACCGCCCATTATAGAGTGGGGTGGTAACTTATCTGCTAAGAGGGCTTTTATAGGGCGTATCACAATTCTCTTCGCCCTATCACTCTCGAGATGTTCTATAAGTTTCCTGCTAAAATGACACACGCACCTCTTCGGATCTCTCACAGTCACACAGTTGAAAATAACAGCCGTTCTATAATTCGACAGTAATTTAACCATGGCCCAAAATTTACTAAAACTTGTACAAATGTTGCATTGCTTTAGGTGGTCTAGCCACTTTCCCCGCATTTGCTCACCTAATAGTCTTTTGAGAAAGAGATTTGGTCTAATTTAGGTTATTCGACAAGCATGGTATGTAGCGAACTGCTGCTGAAGTGATAATGTCCCGAAAAATTATATTAGTTACCAGAGGATCTGAGGCAAGCGGTTATTAGAAAGTTCGGTTTTCTGCCTAATCTGGGTCTAGAAATTTGTCTACTTCGATGAGTTGTAGCCACACAGGCCAATTGAAACGGTGCAGTGTGTCGTGCGAGCATATGTCGCATGCAGATATTTTGCCATATAGGAATTTAGACGGCTGCATCATCTCGAGCGTAGTTGAGGCAAACCTACTATGGTTTGTCGTGGCAGCTGACGCTTCTAAGTTACAAGTTCTTCGAGGACCGCATTCACACGATATTTGTCTATGGCATCTGTGACTGCATCTGTGTGAGTGATATTTAAACCTGCTTGATAGGCTTCTTGATCTAGGGGTTCTCTCTTGTAACGTTTGACCTCTCTTTTTAGATAATGAAGATCCAACCACCCGAGCAAGTTCGGCAAAGAAAGCATGGCATTATGTTGCTGTTCTGGAAGAATCTTTGTTTCCTCATGGAGAAGGTCCATTGAAGACATCAGATGCCGTTCTCAGCGCGGCATTCTGACGGAGTTCAGCCTTTGACAAATGACATCAGTGAAGGTACCTGACTCCAAAATCGTACAATCATCCGCATAAGTAAGAGGGTGTGGAATGCAGGAGAGGTCGATTTTAAATAGTTCCGGAAATATCACCCCATCTTGGCGAACTCCCTGTTTCACACTACGTGGCTTGCACTTCTTGTTCCTGAATTCTACACACGACAAGCGTCCACACATATAATTGATTATCCAACGTTTCAAACTTGTCCGGAGGGTGGTCTGCTTGATGTCCTGAAATAGCGAAGGACCATGTACCTACATCTCAGCTTGTCGCAGATAGCTTCCGCTTGCGTGAATCACGTGAACATGCTGTTGAATTTGACTTTGCCTGGCTTCATTATTAGAACCATCCTCCCATTTTTCCACACTTCGGTTACATAATTCACTTATTCCGGCACCAATACAACTCTCCAGATGATTTAACCACTTGTTCCGCTTATATTCACCGACCAACCTTTTAACTTCCAGTGTCACCTCCCTGGCTCTGGGGTCTCATTTGCTAATCCCGTAGCCCCTGTTGGAAAATTAGACCTCACTTGGGGTATACGACCAGCAGGTATATGGCGAGCGGTTGCAGCATTGACGATTTCGCGAAACGTAATTTTTGCTACCTGTGCATCAGAAGGGTCGAGCAGATCTCTGAAGCGGTAATTAGTAAATTTTCTGAATCAGGGCCAATTACCTTTCTCATGACTGAAGAAAGTGCGGCATTCAAAGGTGTTGAAATCGAGCGGTCTGCTAATGGAGATAGTTATAGGGAGATGGTCTAACCAAGAAAACGACTATTGCCAGATAACGTCATTTGTTAGACCAGGTGACACGATGGTGTAACACTCTCCGCTAATTGTGGCAGGGGCGTCCCCATTGACCTTGTAAAACAAAGAGCTATCAATTTGTTCAGCCCGAACTATACCCCTATAGTCTTCTCCGAAGACCGAATGCCACAACTCATTATGTGTATTAAGTCCCCCAATACCACACGGTTATGACCTTCCAATATTAGGCTAATGTTGAACCTATAACCTGGTACTTTCACACTTGACTACCTCGGCAGTTCCACACTTGACTACTACCCCATACATTCCATACATTAGAGCCAGGCTTAAGCGATATATTTCTGTATTAAACATACTGGTGCAATTAGAAAGATAATCCCCAACTCCACTTCTGGTGCGATCCTTCCTCAGTACGTTGTGACCATCATAACGCTGTAAGCGTTAGCTTGGTTTCCTGCACCGCCGCGATCATGATATTTTTCCGACTCATACATCCGAGGAAATACATCTTACCTCGGAGTCCTTTGCAATTAAATTGCAAAATAGATGCATTTCCAGGGATTGGAACAACAATGGCTGATGTTAAGTGTTGCGTGTTCGGTTACTGTTTGGGGGACTGCGGGGGAGTAGCGTATTCCGATTTTTACGCAGCATGCAGCAAGATATTCAATGTCGTAATCATTGAATGGACGGCTCCAGAACAACCCCTGAAGGTTTAGTGTGATGATGCGGATGTGACAAGCTGAGCATGGGTATTCCTCAGTCCCGGCATGGACCAAAAAATCTGGAGCAGGCATTCCGGAATATGCTGTTCCCAACACAGGAAAACGATATAAAAATACAATCATGGCTTCATTAAGGTGGTAGCCTCTGGCCTGAACACGGGTGTTATGTGATGGGATTGGCAAATTCTTCCAATCAGCTTTTCTTTGGTTCCGAAAAGTACGGTGGTCGGAGGTTATCAAATCGGAAGGTCTGGAATTACCCATGTTCAACTTATTCCTTTTTCTTTGATGAAAGCGATATGGGTTATTATATTGGCGCCTTACGTCTTGGATTAAGGGAGCCGGGCACTTGGGGTGATTCTCCTTCTCCTGATCACTTGATCTGAACATTATTATTTAGTTAATTTGTAGCTACATAAACATATTTTCTACATATTCCACATTCAGCTGCCATTTCCCGAAAGACAGATAAATGCAGCATTTAAATTGTTTAAACTTTAAAATGAAAGAAAATTAATATTATTAAAACCCTATCCTAATTCTTGCTTCTCTTTTCTATAATATTATTTTTTTTTATTTGGTAAACCTCAGAGGTTTGAAAGCGAATGCAATTTAAAAACATTAACATAATTATTTTCTTTGAAAATTACTTCCCCTTAATTTTTACATTGTGAAATTTCTTTAATAAACAAAGATCTTCTTTGGATATTTTATGTTGTTCTACATGTTCGTAGGCAAGAGCAGTTGTGACATACTTATTACACTCAAGTGATATCCTTTAATAATAGGGGTAATAATTAAAAAAATCTATAAAGAAGAATCTTTTGTCTTTATTATTTTCTACAGCACAATGGAGTTTATTTAGAAATTATGTTTCATTTTTCCTTCCTTCTATCCTCATTAAAGTATTCTATTGTTTCGGTGTAGTTGTCTGTTTTCTTTTTCTATGATGGTCAGGTGTCCTTGTTTCGGGTTTGGCGTTGGCGTTGTTGTTATCCTTGCTGTTGTACAATAAACAACTTTGATAATCTTTATGACTTTGACATGCAAAGTTTAAGCAGCCACTTAAACTTTAGTATGGGACGTGCTTGTTGAGAAATTCATAAGTTTTCCACGTTCTTCCTTGTTTCAGTTTCGCGTTAAAGTTTTACATTCATTAGAGCCTTTACCCATCCAGTCAGGCCATCATCATCATCATCGTCCTTATATTGCTATTGCTGTGAGCTTTGAAGTACCCTTAAGAAGTGTAGGTATTAAGCAACCTGATAAAAAGTGTGGCAAAGGTAAGTGTTGAAGGTAATGTAAAAGAAGACAACACCTTCGGATTTTCGAGGGGGAAACGAATTTTTGTTCAAGAGTCTGTTATGGCAGACCAGGGTGACAGGTGCTTTTTTTAATAAAACGTTAAAGATTAGCAATTTTTATGCTTGTGGGATTTACATGATACGATTTGAAGTTTGTTGGCACTATTCCTGATAGAGTTTTTATTACAAGCCACGAAAAGGCACCATTTTAGAAAACTACATTTCCTATGAGTAAATAAACTGAACAAAATTTCCAGTTCTTCTAAAAGATAGGGGTTTGTGTCCGTATTAAACGACTGATATTTTTCTAGTTCCTTTTTTGATTTAGCAGAGCTAAAAACAAACAAGTGGCAATATATTATTTTCTCCCAAGGCTTGGGTATTTATGTATGTAGGTATAAAGGCGAACGATATCAAATAGTCTGTCCTATGCGATGACCATAGCCACTTCTTACAGAATTATGTGTGTGTCATGTGAGCTTCGATTTTGACATAAAAAGTTGAGCTCCTAACTCAAAGTAAAATTAGAATCGAAGCCCCAAAACAATCGTCTACGAAAATCCTTAATTCTTGGATTCCAGGAGGTTAGACGAACTGATTTACTTATAACCTCTACCACCCAATGCAACATGTGTAGCAATACTTAGCACTTTATTTCTTCTTAAAATAGACAAATTAACAATTTTAAAATCTTAAGTCATAAATATTAAAACATGCAAGACTAACTTTCATTAAGCCTACAAAAGTTTGCCCCTAACTCTAAAAGCTACACAAACTACCTGGCGTAACAACTTTACCCCTCTACACACAAAAATTTTGTTTCAATACTTGTTACCCCGTTTTCTTAAAAACTACAGCACATACCCTATATATGTGTACGAGTATGTATGTACTCGTAGGTGCCTGCCAACATGTGAAAAATTGTAACAAACTGAAATTCTGATAAGCCTTTCACACTTCTACGCACAAATACAAATGGGGTTAGAATAAATTGTGAGAAAGTAGAACTTTCAGTAGAAATTTTATTTCAAAGTTTGTCTACACAAAAAAATTGTTGGGCAAGTTTGCCCGGTAGTGGTGATGACATACACGAATATAATCATGAATACACAACTGGAGTGTAGCTGATGGTGTACCTAGTCTTTGGCATTGCCAAGTGAATACTATTGAACTAACTGTCGTCGTAACACATGGAAATTTCGTTGCACAGTTGTAATTTAAGCGTTAAAATGCTTGAAGCATTAAATTATGTATGTATATTTTTTCTCACACATTTTTTTTCTTTTTGTTTTCTCCCCTTTTATTCAGTTGTTCTTTCTGTACATACAATACCACCAAGCCAAAATTGGGCACTTTTTTTAAATAATGTTATTTGTCAAAGACCGTTTTATAAAAGATCACACATTTATGAATGTGAAAAAATTAGTAAACTTACTGCCGCGTGACCTCACTTTTATGCTCAATATCGTCGCAGTTAAAGTATAATGCAGATTATACACTGTAGAGAGACGTAAAGACAAAGCAACATTTCATTTGGTCCGACAAAAAACTTACTAACACAGATGACACTTTTTGAGGTTGGCGAATGTAACACTGTATGTAATTTTTTGAGTCATGTTTTATTAACCATATTTGACTCCACAGTGTGATAGAACACCAAAAATGAAAAGACACGTGTCTCACCGTTTTTCCCTATCTCATCCACTTTCGTGGTTATAGGCCTCCAAAGGTTTGGTGCTTTGACGTTAAAAGGGTCATTTAGTCAGGACTATATCTTCCAAACCGTTAGGAAATTCGAATTTATCTCAGAGGCAAAGTTGTAGCTCTTGTCTTAAAGAACAAAAATTGTGAACACATACAACCCATCAAACATCACCTGCAAGGTCAAAATCTCCATGGTCAAATTTCTTTTAAAATTTTTCTCAAGTTTTGTTATACAGCTATCAAACCTATCAAATTTGAAGCAAACAACCAACTTCAAAAATGTACCTCAGATCTCAATAAATATCTTTCTAGAATATACGAACCCTGAAGGAATAGGTCTTAATGGTCAAAATAGCAAAACAATTGCGATTTTTATCCTCTTTTCTCGGCTTCTGCTCCATAGCTATTAAACCGTTCAAAATTCAAGAAAACAATCAACCACAATAGTTTAGCAAAGGCTTCAATAAACAACTTTCTGGAATATGCAAAATGTCTATGAACGGTTCTCAAATTTGATCGGTTTGAAAGCTGTATAACAAAACTTGAGAAACAATTTTAAAATAAATTTGACCATGGCGATTTTGACCTTGCAGATGAAGTTTGATGGATTATATGTGTTCACAATTTTTGTTCTTTAATGCGAGATAAATTCAAATTTACTAACGGTTTGGAAGATACAGTCCTGACTAAATGACCCTTTCTACATCAAAGCCTCAAACCTTTGGAGGCCGACACGTGTCTTCTCATTTTTGGTGTTCTATCACACTGCGGTGTCAGAATATGGTTAACAATTTTCGTGTTGCACAGTGTATTTGACGCACTCTTTTACTTACTTACTTAGGTGGCCCATTACAGAACATTTGTTTTATAGGCCGAACTAAGAAAAGATCTCCAATTCTCTCTATTTGTTGCTTCGCTTTCTGGAGTACCGCGCCTTTTCATCTCATCATCCACTTGTTTGCGCCATCTATTCCTTGGCCTGCCAATTCTGCGTGCACCGCCAAGCGGTCCGTGTTTATACACCTTTTTAGCGGGGTCATCATCGCTCATTCTTATGATATGGCCTAGCCAACGCAATCGCTGCATCTCGATACGTTTAACAATATTGATGTCGTTGTACAGCAGATACAGCTCGTGGTTCATGCGACGTCGATATTCACCGTCAACGCAGATTGGTCCGTAGATCTTTCGAAGAATTTTTCTCTCAAACACACAACTGATGTCGTTTGTTGTGTTTACGGAGGTGCCGAGGTAGACGAAGTCTTTTACTACCTCAATATTATAGGAACCAACTTCCACAGTCGGCCCGAGCTCAATGGACGCATTGCGCGTCGACACCATCAACTTGGTCTTCTCAACGTTTACCGCCAGACCCACTTTAGCAGATTCTCCTTCGACCTTCATAAAGGTATCAGTTACTTCTTTTAC